>NC_025998.2:60449375-60725917 GCF_000442705.2 Elaeis guineensis | reverse complement strand
GGTAAATAGTGTACTGATTTAGGTGCTCCTAATGCCAGCTTTAATTAAATCCTTTTTAATCTGACTTGGTGAAGTCAGTGGGAGGATTGAAATTGGCTATATTCTTCTCTCTATCCTCCTAAAAATCAAAATTATTAGGTCCCTAAAATGATTAATTATATTGATAACTAAGTCATAGCCTCCCATTAAGTGAGTGATAATGAGTCCATTAGTTTAATAATCCACTGGAGGCCCAAAGGCCTTGGTGCTTATTGACTAATGGAATTATCATTCATAGAATGATAATTTTGTTGACTCTTTCTGATAGTGGTCAGGTTGGCCGGCCAAAGTCGGGCCTGATCATTTATTGGTTCGATTCACCAAATCAAGTCATATTAATGGTTGGACCTAACCAGATCTTTTTAGTGGAGGCCAAAAGCCTACTGATTAGGTTCTGGGGGCAAAATTAATTACTAGAAGTTGTTTAGAGAAATAACTGATTATGAACCTACCCATAGATGCACATGGGTTGACCAACCAAAGTTGGGCTCGTATGTAGTCTGTGTGGATTCTAGTACCCAATAAAAAATTAAAGTTAATTTCTCGAATTAAAAGTTGAGGCTACCAGTTCATAAAAATACTGGGAGAAACTTTAGACTAAAGTCCAAGTCTTTAGTATTAATAATTTATATACTAATAGAGGTCTGATTTTTCTTTATGCAGCTATGGCCACTACTCTGTCACTCCAGTCATTATTAGATAATGACAAGCTCATGGGACCTAATTTCGATAGCTGGTATCAAAAATTAAAAATCATCCTTGAGCATGAGCGGATCCTTTATGTAGTAATGGATCTGGCACCTGAGGAGCCAGCCCCGAATGCTAGAGGGATGGTCTGAGACACTTACCAGAAGTGGCTCAACGACTGCACCACCGTTCGGTACATAATGCTAGCGATAATGAATGATGAGTTCAGTCGTAGGTTCGAGAATGCCCAGCCACAGAAGATGCTTCAAATGTTGAATGACTCCTTTGGCACACCTGACGACGTTGAAAGGCATAAAACTATTTATGCCATTTTCAATACTCGGATGAGGGATGGGGCCTCAGTCACTGATCATGTAATGTACATGATCGAAATGATTGAGCACCTAAGTAAACTGGGTTTTTTTCTTGCACGAGCAGCTCGGTAAGGATACGATCCTTAATTCTTTGCCCAAGTCCTTCCCCCTTCCTTACTCATTTTCGGATGACAAAGCATGCAGTGAACTACCATGGCTTGTTGGGGTTGCTGCAGAACTTTGAGAAGGACCACCAACTCCATAAGAAGTCGGTGAATGTTATGGGAGGGTCTTCTTCTAATCGTCGATCCTTTAAGAAAGAGAAGAAGAACAAAAAGAAGAAGAATAAGAAGGTGTAGCCGCATGCTGGGATGTCTGCACAGGATCAGACCAAGAAGCGCAAGCCGACCAGAGCCAGGCAGAGTGCTTCTTTTGCAAGAAGCAGGGGCACTGGAAGAGGAATTGTCCTCTATACATTGCCTCCCTGGACCCGAACAGGCCGAAGAAGAAGCAAAGTAATTATATGATAACACCTTGCAACTTTTCTATTTGTGATACTACTGCCTAGGTATTAGATACCGGAAGCCCTTATCATATCTGTAATTCGATGCAGGGTCTGCAGATCAGTAGGAGATTTGATGAAGGCGAGAGGTTCCTGAACGTTGGAGATGGAAGCAAAGTTTCAGTTCTAGCTTTAGGAATCATGAACCTTGTAATCAATTCTTGTAATATAATTTTGAGTGAATATCACTATTGTCCAAGCTTTTTATTAAATATTATTTTTATAGGCCTTTTGGCCATGTACGATTATGAATTTTTAATAAAAAGAAATATTTGTAATATCATTTTGAATGGTGTTACAATATTTGTTGGACAACTAAATAATGGAATTTACTTACTATCACAGCCTGTTAATGTGGTTCAAACCTTCGGTAAATGCCCTAGAATAGATAATGTGTCAGAAGTCTATCTTTGGCATTGTAGGCTAGGTCATATCAATAAAAACAGGAAAAACAGGTTGGCTTAAGAAGGAATTCTTAAAATCGGTGATTGTAAATCACTTCCAACCTGTGAGTCCTGTCTTCTTGAGAAGATGACCAAGTCATCTTTTATTGAAAAAGGTGAGCGAGCCAGTGAACTCTTGGGTCTGGTACATTCTGATGTATGTAGACCCATGAGCTCAAGTGCAAGAGGTGGATATTTTTACTTCATAACCTTCACAGACGACCTATCGAGGTATGGGTATGTCTACTTAATGAAGCATAAGTCAGAGTTGTTTGAAATATTCAAACTATTCTGAAATGAGGTAGAAAAATAAATTGAGAAGTGTATTAAAACTCTTCGATCTGATCGAGGAGGTGAATACCTTTCCAATGAGTTTCTGACATATCTTGGGGAGAATGAGATTCTCTCTCAGTGGACTCCTCCTAGAACACCACTGCATAATGGTGTGTCTGAAAAGAAGAATCGGACCTTGTTGGACATGGTTCGATCCATGATGGGGTTTGCTTGTCTGTCGATCTCCCTCTTTGGATATACGCTCGAATCGGCTTGTTACCTTCTAAATAGGGTTTCGAGTAAGTCTGTAACCAAAATACCATATGAGATATGGATAGGACATAAGCCAGTACTCTCGCACCTTAGGATTTGGGGGTGTCCAGCTTATGTTAAACGTTTAATTACGGACAAGCTTGGACCTAGGTCTGACAAGTGTTATTTTATAGAGTATCCAAAAGAGACCAAAGGGTATTATTTCTACCTAGCTGATGAGCAAAAAGAGTTTGTCAGCCTTAAGGCAATCTTTTTGGAAAAGGAGTCCCTTGGTCAAGGGACTGTTGCCTCTAAGGTTGAACTTGAGGAGTTCGACAGGTGAAAAAACTAACACAAGTTGCTAAACCTGAATCGGATTTGGTTAGATCAGATCTGGAGCCTATTGTTCATGCACCCTTAAGGCGGTCTGGTAGAGTACCAAGTCAACCGGACAGATACTATGGTTTCTTGGTCCGGGATGGCGATCTTGTCAAACTTGATGAAAATGATGAGGATCCAATCACCTATATGGATACAATGTAGAGACCTGACTCTGAGAAATGGCTAGAGGCCATGAAATCCGAAATGGAGTCCATGAAGGTCAACGATGTGTGGACATTGGTTGACCCACCCGAAGGAATAAAACCCATAGGGTGTAAGTGGGTCTTGAAGAGGAAGAGGGGCGCAGACGGAAAGGTGGAGACCTATAAAGCCCGTCTAGTTGCCAAAGGATATCGTCAATATTATGGTATAGACTATGACGAGATATTTTCTCCTATGGCAATGCTCAAATCTATTCAGATTATGCTTGCGATAGCTGCCCATCTGGACTATGAAATCTGGCAGATGGATGTGAAGCAGCTTTCCTAAATGGAGAGCTGGACGAAGAGGTGTATATGATACAACCTGAAGGATTCACATCTATAGATAAGTCTAAGGTGTACAGGCTACAGAGGTCCATTTATGGACTTAAGCAGGCATCCCGAAGTTGAAACATACGTTTTGATAGGACAATCAAGACATATGACTTCGTTAAGAACAGAGAAGAGCTCTGCATTTATAAGTGGACTAATGGTCTAGTAGTAGTATTTCTTGTATTGTATGTAGATAACATTCTCTTAATCAGGAATGATGTCCCTGCATTACAGGGAATAAAGATTTGGCTGTCGTCACAGTTCTCCATGAAGGATCTGGGAGAAGCTTCCTACATTCTAGGGATCGGGATCTATAGGGATAGATCTAAAAGGTTGCTTGGCCGATCCCAGTCCACATACATTGATACTATGCTGAAGAGGTTCAGCATGGAGAATTCCAAGAAAGGCTATCTACCGATAGGCCATAGAATTTCTCTCTCGAAGAGGGATTGTCCGACAACACCTCAAGAGAGAGAGCATATGGGTAGAATTTCATATGCTTTGGCAGTGGGATCTATCATGTACGCCATGACATGTACACGATCAGATGTGGCATACTCATTAGGGGTAGTGAGTAAATACCAATCTGATCCAGGGGAGAATCACTGGAAGGTTGTTAAAACCATCTTGAAGTATTTAAGAAATACTAAAGACCAGTGGCTTGTTTATGGTGAATTGGATTTGAGACTTATAGGGTTTACAGATTCTAATTTTCAGTCTGATCACGATGACAGCAAGAGTGTGACAGGATTTATTTTTACTCTTAATGGAGGGGCTGTCTGCTGGAAGAGTTCCAAGTAGCACACTGTGGTTGATTCAGTTTGCGAGGTAGAGTATGTCGCTGCATCAGATGCTGCCAAAGAAGCGGTGTGGCTGAGAAAATTCATCACCGAGCTCAGAGTAGCACCCTCCCTTATTGGTCCAGTTCTTCTTTACTGTGACAGCTCTGGAGCCATTGCTCAGGTGAAGGAACCAAAGGCACACCAGCGGATGAAGCATATTCTGCGCTGCTACCATCTCATTCAGAAAATCATGGATCGAGGTGACGTTGACCTTCAGAAGATCGACGGGAAGGAGAACCTGACCGACTCATTCACTAAAGCCATTGCGGTGAAGGAGTTCGACGACTTCAAGTCGAAGATGGGTATTAGATACTACATCGATTGGCTTTAGGCCAAGTGGGAGATTGTTGGGAATAGTATCCCAAAACCAATCGTCAGTCTGTTGACGGTTGTGCTCCTTTTTGTATTAGTATATGAATTATAAATAAATAAAAGTTATTTTGATATTTTTCATCGCAAAATGTTTCATCTTCTAATGAACTCCTGTGTTGTGGTGAAGTCCTTAGGACTATTTAGACTCGACAAAAAAAGATTTATCGTTTAGTCCTTAAACCTGTTCGTGACCAAATGATACGTGGTTACCAAGGACGACAACGTTTATCAAGCATAGGTCGTTGTGTGCCATATAGGTTGGTTGTTCTCTTAACCAAGGAGTGTGGAGACACTGGTATGGCATACAGGTGAGATGTAAGGGTACATCTGCACTGAACGTGACCAACTCTGGAGCTATTTCTGCTATCAAGATTTGCTCCGATGGGATATGGGTATAACTGTCCCTCCGACCTGAGACCGCCACGGTGACTTGCAAGCAACTCACTACACTTAGGCACTGGACTACCTGAATTTCTAATTCAGTGACGGAAGGATGCTGGGTGTAGTCAAGTACTTGACTTGTCGGTGCGTGTGTCAAGATGGGATTGACCACTCCAGTTCTGGAGCTGTGTACAGTCGTGTTTTAATTTAGCAAAATCTTGGCTAGGGTAGTCCTAGTGAGGAGTCATAGGACTGTTTGAATTGAGCATGATTCGGATGATCTAATCAGGGTTGATAGTTTAACCCTGAGTCATCCTAAACACAAGGGTAAAAAGGGATGAATTATACAGTAACCATATTCACGTAGGTTTTGAGTGTTGCGATTGCGACTATTCGACCTATCCAGATGTCGGGTACCAATGCTAGATGGTCACTTCGATTAGTATCGAAATTGGTTCCTATGCTACCAGCTTAGGTTCGAACCTGTGGGGTCACACATATTAGAGGTTCCTGTCTGATTTGATGGCTGATGAAGAGTCTTACATATCTGGAACTCTGTGATCAAGAATGAAGATTCTCTGATCATGAGTACCACACATTTTGGGTACTGGGGTCAAGAGTCCCACTGGTTTGGGACTTTTTTGATCAGGATTTCATATCGATGGACTCTGATGCCTGATTGTCTATCAGATTTGGACTCAATATTTATGAGAGTTTTAATTAGTTATTTGATCACTAATTAACTTAATTTGATTGAGTAATTATTTTTGGATCAAGTCCAATTGAATTGGATTCAGTTGGGTTTGACCTGATTAGGTTGTGTTGACCTAATCGCTAAGGTGTTTTGGTCACTGATTTGATCAGGGGTTGGGCTTAGTCAATTCCTGATTTGATTAGGATTTTATTGAGCTTAATTAAGCCTAATTAAGTTAGGTTTAACTTAGTCTAATTGTGCCTAACCTATTTTGATTAGGTTGGCTCAATTAGGTTCAAACCACCTTAACTAATCTCCCTGCGCCACCTCACTTCTCATGCACCCATTTGAATTCACGAGAAACAACTTCTCATAAATTTTCTCCCATGCAGAAGCCATCCCACGCCCCTCTATTTGTGCACCATTTATCTGGATAAAAATGGTTGGTTGGCCATTCAAATTCAAATGAAGTTTGAATTTGAATGGGGCAACCAACTCCATGCGCCAACTTGACTTATCCTCTTTTGTGCGCCATTTGCTTTACACGAGAAAGAGTTTCTCGTGTAAACTCTCCTTGCACAAGAGAGCTCACGCCCTTCTCTTCTCATGCGTAGAGTGGATAGGAAAGAGTTGGTTGGCATTTGAATTCAAATTCGATTTGAATTCAAATGAGCAACCACTTATCTTTATCCTCTCACGCGGTAAAAATGCTGCAAAGATGCGGTCTTGCATCGTTTTAAAATGGAGATAAGATAGGGCATGCGCACATAACATCTGAGAGAGAAGGGTGGCATGAGAGAGCTTTCCTGCATGAAAAAAAAGAAAAGAAAAGGAGAGAAAAGAAAGAAACAAGTGGGTGCAAGTTTCTTCGGAGTGTACCCTAAGGTTTTGGCTTAGGGTTCAGGAAGTGAGAACGTGAGCTATGAGTATTGTGAGCCCACCAAACTTCAGAGAGAGCATCATCAACCTCTCAAGTGCATCTGTTGATGATCCAGAGCATCTGAAGAGTCGGTAGATCAAGATCGAAGGAGTTCGATCAACATCGGCCATCAAAAGGGTTCAGCCACGAACTAGCATTCGTGAGGAGCCGATCAGATTGGGAGCTTCATGTGGATAATCCGTAGAGGCCAGACACACTGTGTGGCTGTGTTGCGATGATCAGACCCTTCTGATGGTGATCAGATTGTGGCAATCGACTATCCACACAAAGGTAATGTGTTCTGAATACATAAGAGTAAAATGTTTACTATAGAGAATTCGAAATTCAAAATTAAATACATGCTATTATATCATATTTAGATTCTTGTGTAGGATTTATACATGTTAATTAATTAGATTAATTAATAATTTTCACTATAAAATAGTAATTTTGAAAAAGTTTTAAAATTATTGTTTTACCCCTGCACCATTTTTCCCACATCTGGACATTGGGAACCATTGCTAGATGGTATCTTGATTAGTGCAAAAATTGGTTCCTGTGCTACCAGCTTAGTATTTGAACCTATGGAGTCACACACACAAGTCAGACAAAGTAGGAAGAAATTGACCTATATTTATATGTCTAATCTAGAAGTACTTGACTTGATTGAATATATAAGCTAACTTAATTGAGAATTAAGTTATGGGTCAAACGAGATTGAAGAGTTGACTATGTCTACCTAGCACTACACATGAGATTCAGGTTCAATCTCGGGGATGAACAATTTCTATCTATAATCTATGGAACATATGAAAGATTGAATTTAAGTACTAATTAATTTTAGATTAGATCTGAATTAATTAAAATTAAATAGTTCAAAATCTAAGTTAGACTTGATATAAAAGTTCTAAAGAGTTTAGGATTGACAGCCTTTCGAAATTATTTCGAACCGGCTTCGAATTGGATTCGAATCGGACCTGTTTTGGTTGAGATATGAGTATTCCTACTTGCACTGAGAATACCCACTCATGAAGCATGATGAAAAATTAGTTTGATTCTTATTTGGGGCATCCCAAGTAGGTGTGGGAGTGGATGCTGTTGGTGCATAATTCCGCCGACATCAGAGAAGCTGGAGTTGAGGAGATCACGTCCGCCATCGAGACCTGCAAGAGAAGTCTAAACCAGAGTTGGGGGTGCTCTAACAAGACCCTCTGACGCTCAAGTTAGTACTCTGCCTCAACAAAAATAGAGCACTCAAATGAAATTTTAGCAGAGTTTCGAGATAGATTTTTAGCTTACAGAAGAATGTATCTAGGGGTCCCCTTTTTATAGATGGACAGCATAGCTGATCGACAGCGACGTCCATAACCGCCTGGTAGTGGATCGTTCGTGGCCATGCGGAGTTTGTTATGAAGAGTAGTGGCATCAGTGGGTCGTTCAGAGCCACGTGGAGTTTGTTATGGAGAGTAGAGTGGTGTAGTGGCCATTATCGTGACTTGCCAGAGAGTTCGGGCCTGACGGCTGAAGCTCGACTGGGATGTCTGATGGAGCGAAATGGCTCTCTGTCTCTGCAATCTAAGAGAGGCTTGGATATTTTTGAGGTTGCTGATGAGTCCACTGTTGTCAGGTGCCTTGGGCGCTGATGCTGCAGGCGAAAGTCATCTGCCATAGAAGCTCAGACGGAGACTTTCTGTTGGAGAAGTCCGATAAGAGTCCGATTGCTAGAGGAGTCCATCTGGAGTTTGCCTAATGTAGAAGCTCATCTGAGGACTGTCCGTCAGAGAGGTCTGGTTCCATGAGAAATTCGACAGAGGGTCGACCGACAGTGGGGTTCGGATGGCGTTGTGAAGGTTCGTCCACTAGAGGAGTCTTGAGGACACTGTTGAAGGTTGAATATTGGAGGAGTCTGGGATTCAATTCTGTTGTAGAAGTTCGAATAAAGACCAGTTGCTGTGGAAGTTCAGATGGAGACTTCTTATTGTAGAAGCTCAGATGAAGATCGACTGTCGTGGAAGCTCGAATGGAGACTTCTTATTATAGAAGCCCCACTGCTAAAGAAGCTCGATCATTGATGAAGTCCAGAAGGAGTTTGGAGTAGAGATTCGACTGGTGGAGCCCGTCCGTTGTAGGGGTTCATCTGGAGTCCATCCGCTGTAGAAGTTCGGCTGGGATCCGGCTCTTGTTGGAGCTCGGATAAAATCTGAAAGGTGGTCGACCACCGTAGAAATTTGGATGGAGTCTGATTACTGTAGAAGTTCTGTTATTGGAGAAGCTCGGACATCGACAAAGCTCGCAAGAAGTTTGGAGTAAAGTCGTTCGTCATCGGAAGAAGTCTAGGCTAAGATTTGGAGAATAGTCGATCACTGTAGAAAATTTGCTGATAGTGAAGCTCAGAGAGTGTTTGGAGCAGCCCGATAGATGAATGGAGGAGCTCATTATCAGAGAAGTCCGAGTGGTATTATGGAAGCTCGGACGGTCGGAGAAGTTTAGAAAAATGCCTCACAAGGTCAGAAGCCGGAAGAGCTCTGGAAGGGTCGGCCTTTGACGAACTTCGACTGGGGTTATTTTATACCCAACACCAGTCCCCCTACTTTTGAGTTCGGGTTTCGAACGAAGGAAGTACAGAAAAATTTTCACAATCGAAGTTGCCTCCCTTGATTCCGCACTCGATTGTTTCCAGATATTTTGGTATTTGGCGCGCTGGTGCCGGAGCCTTTTCAAATCGAGGCAATCCGAAAAGATTTTTTTGGAATTTTTGCTGGAGCATTGCTCTAAGTACGACACAATAATGGTTTTGTTAGCTGTCAGCCACTTTCAGCCACCTGCCATGGTGAGTGGGACACGTGGTGGTTGTAGATCGGCCAGAGGAGATCCGTAATCATTACTGCATCGGACCTCGTCGCTTATTTAAACCCACCTCCCTCCTTCAGGGGTCTCACTTTGCTTGGAAGTTTCTTTAGTCCCTCCTTCTTCCTGAGAGTTTCGTTCTTCCTCTGCGTCCTTCTCGGCCTTAGGCATTCTTCGAGTCATCCCCATCTCTGCATCCTGCATCCCTCGGACCAGCCTAGGTTAGTTCTAAAACTCTCCCCCTATATATATTTTTTCTTTTTTTTCATTCTGCCCGTTTGATTTTCTATGAGTGTCCCATTTCTTTTTTTTTTTCAATTTTTTAGGATTGTTAGGGTTTTCACTTGATTCAAAATGTCCTCCAACACTTCCTCCTCTAGCAGTTCTAGGAGTCCATCCGTTTCAGCCCCTCAAAATCTCAATTTTGTAGATGAACCTCGTCCGATCTTTGTACCAGACACCATCCCTAGCTCTCTAACTCCAGAGGAACTCTCACTGATTAGGATTCCGTATGGGGTTCCTCTGGAGTACGAGCTGGAGCTTCCTGGACTGACTGGTCGGGCTAGCACTCCTCCTCCCGACTGCTTCTGTTTATATCAAGAAGCTTTCTACACCGGGCTTTGACTTTCGCTTCCACCTTTTGTTATTGCTCTCTTTCACTTCTTAAACATTTCTTTAGTTTCTGTAGCGCCAAACTCTTTTAGATTTCTGATAGGATTTCTTTCCCTCTGTAGTTTAACTGAAGTTCGGCCAACCCTTTCTTTGATTAAGAATTTTTATACCTTCAAATATCATCCCTCAGCAAAGGACTGGTGGTACTTCTCTCCTCAGTTTGGTAGAAAAGGGTTGCTAAAAGGTGCCCCCTCTTCTATCCACAACTGGAAAGAGAGGTACTTCTACATCCGATGCTCGACCTTGGAGTTGGGGTTGCCTCCCTGGGGCTCCCTGAGGGATTCCATCCGTCGGGTTTCAAGTTTGGGATAGGATGACCTTGAAGCCTCCAGAAAACTCGAGGCTTATCCAACTCCTCTTCTCTCCAACCTCTTGAAGGAACAACTCTTGTTTAACATCGGCCTATGCCCTCTCAACCCTGTCGGTACTGTTATATATATATATATATATATATATATATATATATATATATATATATTTTTTTTTTTTTTTTTCATTTGCTGCTTCTCTTTTCTTCTTGTTCTTTTGTTAAGCTGTGTCGATCCTCATTCACTACAGATATGGATGCCGACGTAGCTCGAATGCTAGCCCAGGGTCTCAAGACCCTCAAAAGGAAAGGTGCAGCATCCTCGAGGGTGGCGAAGAGGGCAAGGGCAGAAGAGACCAACTCGACCGTGCTTGTCCAGGCAGCCATTGTCGTTGACTCTCCCTCCGACGTCGAGCTCACAATCCCCTGGGCCTCTTCAAGGAGCCCCCTGATCGATGTTCCCACTCCAGAGGCCCAGCCCGAGGAGGCACCGGAGGTCGAACGGAGAAGGAGAAAGAAGACATTGGCTCGCAAGAGCCACAGCAGCAGGGCTGCTATCGAGGGGGCCGATGGCTCCGAAGAAGATCTGAGAGAAAATCCCTTCAACAATAGGGATCTAATAAAGAGATTGGTCAACGGGTGCATCCTGCCCGAGGTCGTCCACAGGATCATTCACGCCGATCCTGAGTAGTGGGTCGAAACTCTCTGGGGTCCTTTCTCGAGGTAGGTCAATTTACTCCTTCTTCTCACCTCTTTATTTTGCTTATTCTTGGCTTTTATATTGACTCCCTGGCCGTTCTTGCAGATTGGACACCAGCTCATCGCCAACATCGAGGCGATGAACAATACTAGGAAGGAGGCCACCCGCCTCAAGGAGAAGATTGTCGAAGTCGCGAGTCTCCAAGAGGCACTGCAGAAGGAGGGGCAGATCTCGGCAGACTTGAGGGCCACCCTAGAGGAGGAGAGAAAGAAAGTAGTGTGGCGAAAATTTAGTGCAGGGGCAAAATGGTAATTTTAAAACTTTTTCAAAATTACTATTTTACAGTGAAATTATTAATTAAACTCATTAATTAATACTAATTAACCCTACACTAGGATCTAAATATGATACAACAGCATGCATTTAAATTTGAAATTCAAATTTGAATCAGTAAACGTTTTACAGTACTGTGTTCAGAACACATCACCTTTTGCGGGTAGTCGATCACCGTGATCTGATCACCGTCGGAGAGCTCTGATCATCACGTTGCAGCCACCCAACTGTCTGGCCTCTGCGGATCATCCACACGAAGCTCCCGTCTGATCAGCTCCTCACGAATGCTAGTTCGTGATTTCACCCTTTTGATGGTAGATGTTGATCGAACTCCTTCGATCGATGTGTGCCGACTTCTCGGATGCTCCGGATCATTTGCATAGTTACTTGAGAGGCTGATGGATCTCTCTCTAAAATTTGGTGGACTCACGACACTCGTGGCACACCAATCTCACTTCCCGAACCCTAGGTAGAAACCCTAGGGTACACACCAAAAACCCTGCGCCCAATTTTCTCTCTTTTCTTTCTTTTTCTCTCGAAAGGTTTTGGACCTTCACCTTGCGCAGAAGCCTTCCTCACGCCCCAAAGTTTCTCTCCTAATTTTTCTACGCACGTCCCACCTTTCTCTTCTTTTTAAAATAACATCGAACGTGTCTTATCCGCGTGAGAGGATAAAGACAAGAGGTTACACATTTGAATTCAAATCAAATTTGAATTCAAACAAAAACCAACTTATCCCTATCCTTTTGGGCATGAGAAGAGAAGGGGCGTGGCTCTTTGTGTGTGAAAAAGTTTCACAAGAAACCTTTTCTCGTGTAAGTAATGTGGCGCACAAAATGGATAAGGATGAAAGGGCAAGTGATAAGTTATCCATTCAAATTCAAACATGCTTTGAATTTGAATGGCTAACTAATTATTTTATCCATCCATATGGCGCACAAATGAGGACGTGGGGAAGGGTTTTGTGTGAGAAAAATTTTACGAGAAGTTTCTTCTTGTGAATTCAAATGGGTGCAAGGAAGTTGGGTGACGCAGGGAATTTAAAACAAGGTGGTTTGATTCAAATTGAGCCAACCTAGTTTAAAATAGGTTGAGCACAATTAGACCAAATTAAACCCAACATAATTAGGCTTAATTAGGCTTAATAAAATCCTAATCAAATTAGGAATTAACTAAACCTAACCCCTGATCAAATCAGGGACTAAACCACCTTAGCGATTAGGTCAACATTTAACCTAATCGGGTCAATCCAAACTGAATCCAATTCAATTGGACTTGATCCAAAAATAATTACTCAATCAAATTGAGTTAATTAGTGATTAAATCACTAATTAAACCTCTCATAAATGTTGAGTCCAAATCTGATGGGCAATCAGGCATCAGAGACCATCGATATGAAACCCTGATCAAAGAGTTCAAATTTCAAATTCAAAATTCGAAATTCAAAATTTTGACCTCGGTACCCAAAATGTGTGGAACTCATGATTAGAGAATCCTAATTCTCAATCATAGAGTTCCAGATAGATAAGACTCATAATCAGCCATCAGATCAGAAAGGAACCTCTAATGTGTGTGACCCCGCAGGTTTGAACCTAAGCCGGTAGCACAGGAACCAATTTCTGTACTAATCGAAGTGACCATCTAGCAATGGTACCCGATGATCGGATAGGTCGAATAATCGCAATCGCAACATTCAGAACCTACGTGAATATGGTTACCGTATAATTCATCCCTTTTGACCCCTGTGTTTAGGATGACTCAGAGTTAAACTGTCAACCCTGATGATATCATCCGAATCGTGCTCAACTCAATTAGTCCTGTGACTCCTCACTAGGACTACCCTGGCCAAGGTTTTGCTAAATTGAAACACGACTGTACACAGCTCCTAAACTGGAGTGGTCAATCCCATCTTGACACACGCACCGACAAGTCAAGTACTTGACTACACCCAGCAACCTTCCGTCACTGAATTAGAAATTCAGGTAGTCCAGTGCCTAAGTGCAGTGAGTTGCTTGCAAGTCACCGTGGCGGTCTCAGGTCGGAGGGACATTTATACTCATATCCCATCGGAGCAAATCTTGACAGCAGAAATAGCTCCGGAGTTGGTCACGTTCAGTGCAGATGTACCATTACATCTCACCTGTATGCCATACCAGTGTCTCCACACTCTTTGGTTATGAGGACAACCAACCCATATGGCACACAACGACCTATGCTCGATAAATATTGTCGTCCTTGGTAACAACGTATCATTTGGTCGCGAACATGTTTAAGGACTAAACGACAAATCCTCCTTTGTCGAGTCTAAATAGTCCTAAGGACTTCACCACAACACAGGAGTTCATTAGAAGATGAAATATTTGTGATGAAAAAATACCAAAATAACTTTTATTTATTTATAATTCATGTACTAATACAAAAGGAGCACAACCGTCAACAGGCTGACGATTGGCTTTGGGACACTATTCCCAACAATCTCCCACTTGGCCTAAAGCCTATCGGTGCAGTATCTAATACCCATCTTCGACTTGTAGTCGTTGAACTCCTTCACCGCAATGGCTTTAGTGAATGGGTCGGCCAGGTTCTCCTTCCCGTCGATCTTCTGAAGGTCGACGTCACCTCGATCCACGATCTCCCGGATGAGATGGTAGCGGCACAGAATATGCTTCGTCCGCTGGTGTGCCTTTGGTTCCTTCGCCTGAGCAATGGCTCCAGAGCTGTCGTAGTAGAGTAGAACTGGACCAACAAGGGAGGGTGCTACTCCGAGCTCGGTGATAAATTTCCTCAGCCACACTGCTTCTTTGGCAACATCTGATGCAGCAATATACTCCGCCTCGCATACTGAATCAGCCACAGTGTGCTGCTTGGAACTCTTCCAGCAGACAGCCCCACCATTAAGGGTAAAAATAAATCCTGACACACTCTTGCTATCATCGCGATCAGACTGGAAACTAGAGTCTGTAAACCCTATAAGTCTCAAGTCCGATTCACCATATATAAGCCACTGGTCCTTAGTATTTCTTAAATACTTCAGGATGGTTTTAACAACCTTCCAGTGATTCTCTCCTGGATCAGATTGGTATCTACTCACTACCCCTAGTGAGTATGCCACATCTGGTCGTGTACATGTCATGGCGTACATGATAGATCCCACTGTCGAAGCATATGGAATCCTACCCATACGCTCTCTCTCTTGAGGTGTTGTCGGACAGTCCCTCTTCGAGAGAGAAATTCCATGGCCTATCGGTAGATAGCCTTTCTTGAAATTTTCCATGCTGAACCTTTTCAGTATAGTATCAATGTACGTGGACTGGGATAAGTCAAGCAACTTTTTGGATCTATCCCTATAGATCCTCATCCCTAGGATGTAGGAAGCTTCTCCCAGATCCTTCATGGAGAACTGTGACGATAGCTAAATCTTTATTCCCTGTAATGCAGGGACATCATTCCCGATTAAGAGAATGTCATCCACATACAATACAAGAAATACTACTGCTGGACCATTAGCCCACTTATAAATGCAGGGTTCTTCTCCGTTCTTAACGAAGCCATACGTTTTGATCGTCCTATCAAAACATATGTTCCAACTCCGAGATGCCTGCTTAAGTCCATAAATGGACCTCTGTAGCTTGCACACCTTAGACTCATCTGTGGATGTGAACCCTTCAGGTTGTATCATATAAATCTGTTCGTCCAGCTCTCCGTTTAGGAAAGCTGTCTTCACATCCATCTGCCAGATTTCATAGTCCAGATGGGCAGCTATCGCAAGCATAATCCGAATGGATTTGAGCATTGCCACAGGAGAAAATATCTCGTCATAGTCTATACCATAACGTTGACGATATCCCTTGGCAACCAGACGGGCTTTATAGGTCTCCACCTTTCCGTCTGCGCCCCTCTTCCTTTTGAAGACCCACTTACACCCTATGGGTTTTACTCCTTCGGGTGGGTCAACCAATGTCCACACATCGTTGACCTTCATGGACTCCATTTTGAATTTCATGGCCTCTAGCCATTTCTCAGAGTCAGGTCTCTGCATTGCATCCATGTAGGTGATCGGATCCTCATCGTTTTCATCAAGTTCGATAGGATCACCATCCCGGACCAAGAAACCATAATATCTGTCCGGTTGATGTGGTACTCTACCAGACCGCCTTAAGGGTGCATAATCAATGGGCTCCGGATCTGATCTAATCAAATCCGATTCAGGTTCAGTAACATGTGTCAGTTTTTCCACCTGTCGAACTTCGTCAAGTTCGACTTTAGAGGCAACAGTTCCTTCACTAAGGAACTCCTTTTCTAAAAAGATTGCCTTAAGGCTGACAAACACCTTTTGCTCATCAGCAAGGTAGAAATAATACCCTTTGGTCTCTTTTGGGTACCCTATAAAATTACACTTGTCAGACCTAGGTCCAAGCTTGTCTGTAATTAAACGTTTAACATAAGCCGGACACCCCCAAACCCTAAGGTGCGAGAGTACTGGCTTACGTCCTATCCATATCTCATATGGCGTTTTGGCTACAGACTTACTCGGAACTCTATTTAGAAGGTAACAAGCCGATTCGAGCGCATATCCCCAGAGGGAGATCGACAGACCAGCAAACCCCATCATGGATCGAACCATGTCTAACAGGGTCCGATTCCTCCTTTCAGACACACCATTATGCTGTGGTGTTCCAGGAGGAGTCCACTGAGAGAGAATCCCATTCTCCCCTAGATACGTCAGAAACTCATTGGAAAGGTATTCACCTCCTCGATCAGATCGAAGAGTTTTAATACACTTTCCAGTTTATTTTTCTACCTCATTTTGGAATAGTTTGAACATTTCAAATGATTCTGACTTATGCTTCATTATATAGACATACCCATACCTAGATAGGTCGTCTGTGAAGGTTATGAAGTAGAAAAATCCACCTCTTGCACTTGAGCTCATGGGTCCACATACATCAAAATGTACCAGACATAAGAGTTCACTGGCTCGCTCACCTTTTCCAGTAAAAGGTGACTTGGTCATCTTTCCAAGAAGACAGGACTCACAGGTTGGAAGTGATTCACAATCACTAACTTCAAGAATTCCTTCTTGAGCCAACCTGTTTATCCTGTTCTTATTGATATGACCTAGCCTACAGTGCCAAAGGTAGACTTCTGACACATTATCTATTCTAGAGCGTTTACCGAATTTTTGAACCACATTAACAGGCTGTGATAGTAAGTAAATTCCATTATTTAATTGTCCAACAATTATTGTAACACCATTCAAAATGATATTGCAAATATTTCTTTTTATTAAAAAATCATAACCGTACATGGCCAAAAGGCCTACAGAAATAATATTTAATAAAAAACTTGGACAATAGTGACATTCACTCAGAATTACATTACGAGAATTGATTACAAGACTCATGATTCCTAAAGCTAGAACTGGAACTTTGCTTCCATCTCCAACATTCAGGAACCTCTCGCCTTCATCAAATCTCCTACTGACCTGCAGACCCTGCATCGAATTACAAATATGATAAGGGCTTCCGGTATCCAATACCAAGGTAGTAGTATCACAAATCGAAAAGTTGCAAGGAGTTATCATATAATTACCTTGCTTCTTCTTTGGCCTGTTCGGGTCCAGGGAGGCAATGTATTGAGGACAGTTCCTCTTCCAATGCCCGTGCTTCTTGCAAAAGAAGCACTCCGCCTGGCTCTGGTCATGCTTGCGCTTCTTGGTCTGACCCCATGCTACTGTCCCAGCATGAGATTGCACCTTCTTATTTTTCTTCTTCTTGTTCTTCTTCCCCTTCCCAAAGGGTTGACGACGAGAAGAAGATCCTCCCACTACATTCACCGACTCCTTATGGAGTTGGTGATCCTTCTCAAAGTTCTGCAGCAACCCCAACAATCCATGGTAGTTTACTACAGGCTTTGTTATTCGAAAATGAGTAAGGAATGGGAGGAAAGATTTGGGCAAGGAATTAAGGATCGCATCCTTACCGAGCTGCTCATGCAGAGGAAAGCCCAATTTGCTTAGGCGCTCAATCATCTCGATCATATACAGTACATGATCAGTGACTGAGGCCCCATCCCTCATCCGAGCATTGAAAATAGTACAACTAGTTTTGTGCCTTTCAACGTCGTCAGGCGTGCCAAAGGAGTCGTTCAACATTTGAAGCATCTCCTGTGGCTGGGCGTTCTCAAACCTTCGGCTGAACTCGTCATTCATTGCTGCCAGCATAATACATCGAACGGTGGTGCGATCATTGAGCCACTTCAAGTAAGTGTCTCGGATCGCTTTACTAGCGTTCGGAGCTGGCTCCTCAGGTGCTGGATCCGTTACTACATAAAGGATCCGTTCATGCTCAAGGACGATTTTCAATTTTTGATACCAGCTATCGAAATTGGGTCCCATGAGCTTGTCATTATCTAATAATGACCGAAGCGACAGGGTAGTGGCCATAGCTGCTTAAAGAAAAATGAGACCTCTATTAGTACATAAATTAATACTAAAGACTTGGACTTTAGTCTAAAGTTTTTCCCAATATTTTTACGAACTGGTAGCCTCATCCTCCAATTCGAGAAATTACTTTAATTCCTTAATGGGTACTAGAATCCACACAGACTACACACGAGCCCAACTTTGGTTGGTCAACCCATGTGCATCTATGGGTAGGTTCTTAACCAGTTGTTTCTCTAAACAACTTCTAGTAATTTATTTTGCCCCAGAACCTAATCAGTAGGCTTTGACCTCCACTGAAAAGATCTGGTTAGGTCCAACCATTAACATGACTTAATTTAGTGAATCGGACCAATAAATGATCAGGCCCGACTTTGGCCGGCCAACCTAACCACCATCAGAAAGACTCAATCAAATTATCATATTATGAATAATAATTCCATTAGCCAAGGAGCACCAGGCCTTTGGGCCTCCAATGATCATTGAACTAATGGACTCATTATCATTCACTTAATGGGAGGCTATGACTTAGTTATCATTATAACTTAATCATTTTAGGGACCTAATAATTTTGAGGATTTTATTAAAGAATAGTAGAGAAGAAATCATCCAGCCAATTTCAATCCTCCCACTGACTTCACCAAGTCAGATTAAAAAGGATTTAATTAAAGCTGGCATTAGGAGCACCTAAATCAGTCATACTGATTTACCTAATGACATGGGTGAGCTCTAATCACCAAGTGATCTAATCAAAATCTAACTTACCAGATTGGCCAGGTAAGTGAGATCAGTGGTGGGGATTTGCCATTAACTCGTCAATGATCGAATCAATGCGAGTAGCTCCCGCTTAAGAACCACTGGTCAAAACTGCCGAACTTACCTTAGACACCAACCGGTTCATTAGTTTTAATTTTGATCAACTTAGTAAATAGAGCTCCACCGCGTAGCCATGAATTAAGTCCATCTTGGTCTAGTTAAAGACATGGACCCATTCAACTACAACTATTGAAGTTGAGTCTAGAGTATCCTTGACCTAATCTAATTCAACTTTTGATTAGATTTGACCAATTACTCCAATTAGTCTATTTTTTAAACTAACCTTAGGTCTAACCCAATTATGGACCTAATTCATCTAACCCATTGACCCAAAAGTTTATGCAATTGTCTTAGGTCTTAAATCACAATTCTAGACCTACTAGACAACACTTAATTCTTTTAATTAAGTACTTGGGCTGATGGATCAGGGTTTGGCATTTCGAAAATAATTTTCAAATTTGAAAGATTTTATTTTCTGTTCACCAAATGTGTTAACTCATTTCACAAACAGGTCAGCACATTTCATAAACAGCAATTCTATTGCTCATTTCATAACAGAAAATAACTCAAAATAAATCATAAATTTTCTTTTAGATCTAATCTAACACATTCATGATAAATTTTTTAATTAAGTCCTTTCGCTGCTTCATCGGCATGGGATATAATTGCATCGGCACCCCTACCGCCATAGGAGACCCCATCGAATGGGAAGAGAGGGCCTTTAAACCCTACTTTTCTCCTATGACCGGACGGCCATGGCAACCAACCCAATTAGATTACTTGCTACTTGGATCATGTATATCTAAATATACAAATTTCAAAATTTAAATTTTGAATTTCAAATTTCAAATTTTAAATTTCAAATTTGAGATTTCAACCAAATTTCAAATTTCGAATTTTCAATCTTTGAATTTTAAATTTTGAATTTCAAATTTCAAATTTCAAATTTCAAATTTGAGATTTCAACCAAATTTTAAATTTCAAATTTTGAATTTTGAATTTCAAATTTCAAATTTCGAATTTCAAATTTCAAATTTCAAATTTCAAATTTGAGATTTCAACCAAATTTCAAATTTTGAATTTTGAATTTCAAATTTGAAACTTCTACCAAATTTCAAATTTCAAATTTCAAATCTTTTTGAATTTTAAATTTTGAATTTTGAATTTCAAATTTAAACTTATAGATTACACCTTAATCTACGCATGCATATGTATATCATATTCTAGAACCTTGCTCTGATACCAATTGTGGCAAAAATTTAGTGCAGGGGCAAAATGGTAATTTTAAAACTTTTTCAAAATTACTATTTTACAGTGGAATTATTAATTAATCTCATTAATTAATACTAATTAACCCTACACTAGGATCTAAATATGATACAACAGCATCCATTTAAATTTGAAATTCAAATTTGAATCAGTAAACGTTTTACAGTACTGTGTTCAGAACACATCACCTTTTGCGGGTAGTCGATCACCGCAATCTGATCACCGTCGGAGGGCTCTGATCATCACGTCGCAGCCACCCAACTATCTGGCCTCTGCGGATCGTCCACACGAAGCTCCCATCTGATCAGCACCTCACGAATGCTAGTTCGTGATTTCACCCTTTTGATGGCAGATGTTGATCGAACTCCTTCGATGGATGTGTGCTGACTTCTCAGATGCTCCAGATTGTCTGCACAATTACTTGAGAGGCTGATGGATCTCTCTCTGAAATTTGGTGGACTCACGACACTCGTGGCACACCAATCTCACTTCCCGAACCCTAGGTAGAAACCCTAGGGTACACACCAAAAACCCTGCGCCCAATTTTCTCTCTTTTCTTTCTTTTTCTCTCGGAAGGTTTTGGACCTTCACCTTATGCAGAAGCCTTCCTCACACCCCAAAGTTTCTCTCCTAATTTTTTTATGCACGTCCCACCTTTCTCCTCTTTTTAAAACAATGTCGAACGTGTCTTATCCGCATGAGAAGATAAAGACAAGAGGTTACACATTTGAATTCAAATCAAATTTAAATTCAAACGAAAACCAACTTATCCCTATCCTTTTGGGCATGAGAAGAGAAGGGGCGTGGCTCTTTGTGCGTGAATAAGTTTCACGAGAAACCTTTTCTCGTGTAAGTAATGTGGCGCACAAAATGGATAAGGATGAAAGGGCAAGTGATAAGTTATCCATTCAAATTCAAACATGCTTTGAATTTGAATGGCTAACTAATTATTTTATCCATCCATATGGCGCAAAAATGAGGATGTGGGGAAGGGTTTTGCGTGAGAAAAATTTCACAAGAAGTTTCTTCTCGTGAATTCAAATGGGTGCAAGGAAGTTGGGTGACGCAGGGAATTTAAAACAAGGTGGTTTGATTCAAATTGAGCCAACCTAGTTTAAAATAGGTTGAGCACAATTAGACAAATTAAACCCAACATAATTAGGCTTAATTAGGCTTAATAAAATCCTAATCAAATCAAGAATTAACTAAACCTAACCCCTGATCAAATCAGGGACTAAACCACCTTAGCGATTAGGTCAACATTTAACCTAATCGGGTCAATCCAAACTGAATCCAATTCAATTGGACTTGATCCAAAAATAATTACTCAATCAAATTGAGTTAATTAGTGATTAAATCACTAATTAAACCTCTCATAAATATTGAGTCCAAATCTGATGGGCAATCAGGCATCAGAGACCATCGATATGAAACCCTGATCAAAGAGTTCAAATTTCAAATTCAAAATTCGAAATTCAAAATTTTGACCCCGGTACCCAAAATGTGTGAAACTCATGATTAGAGAATCTTAATTCTCAATCATAGAGTTCCAGATAGATAAGACTCATAATCAGCCATCAGATCAGAAAGGAACCTCTAATGTGTGTGACCCCGCAGGTTCGAACCTAAGCCGGTAGCACAGGAACCAATTTCTGTACTAATCGAAGTGACCATCTAGCAATGGTACCCGATGATCGGATAGGTCGAATAATCGCAATCGCAACATTCAGAACCTACGTGAATATGGTTACCGTATAATTCATCCCTTTTGACCCCTGTGTTTAGGATGACTCAGAGTTAAACTGTCAACCCTGATGATATCATCCGAATCGTGCTCAACTCAATTAGTCTTGTGACTCCTCACTAGGACTACCCTGGCCAAGGTTTTGCTAAATTGAAACACGACTGTACACAGCTCCTAAACTGGAGTGGTCAATCCCATCTTGACACACGCACCGACAAGTCAAGTACTTGACTACACCCAGCAACCTTCCGTCACTGAATTAGAAATTCAGGTAGTCCAGTGCCTAAGTGCAGTGAGTTGCTTGCAAGTCACCGTGGCGGTCTCAGGTCGGAGGGACATTTATACCCATATCCCATCGGAGCAAATCTTGACAGCAGAAATAGCTCCGGAGTTGGTCACGTTCAGTGCAGATGTACCATTACATCTCACCTGTATGCCATACCAGTGTCTCCACACTCTTTGGTTATGAGGACAACCAACCCATATGGCACACAACGACCTATGCTCGATAAATATTGTCGTCCTTAGTAACAACGTATCATTTGGTCGCGAACATGTTTAAGGACTAAACGACAAATCCTCCTTTGTCGAGTCTAAATAGTCCTAAGGACTTCACCACAACACAGGAGTTCATTAGAAGATGAAACATTTGTGATGAAAAAATACCAAAATAACTTTTATTTATTTATAATTCATGTACTAATACAAAAGGAGCACAACCGTCAACAGGCTGACGATTGGCTTTGGGACACTATTCCCAACAAGTAGAGGCCGAGGTCTCCGAGTTGAAGATGCAGATCCCGACCCTGGTCTCGGAGGCAATGGTCCAGGCAGTGGAGGAGTTCAAAACCTCCTCTGAGATGAGGAATCTGAAGGTCGAGTTCGGTTAGGCCGCCTTCAACAAGAGCTTCGAACTTTGCCAAGAGAAGGTGATTGGAAAGTTTCCCGAGCTGGACCTCGGCTTCCTGGATGAGGCATCCGATGATGAAGCTAGGCCTTCTGAAGCTGCTGCCGGTCTTCCTCCAATCGAGACTTCCTCGACTGTCGTGGCTGCCGTGACCGACCTTTCGGGGGCACCGAGCTCCCCCACTTTTGCCCTAGAGGTTCGAAATCTCTAATTTTGTATTCTTTTCTTCTTCTTTTTTTTTGTTTTGCAACTTTTTCTCGTTCTCTTGTACTTAAGAACTATTTAATCAATGAAACCAGATTCTCCTTTACAGAGAGCTCCTTTGTCTTACTCTACCTTCTTTTTCTTCTCTTTTATTTTCTGGCACTAATTTGTGTTGTGGCACTCTTGTCTTCCAACGAAAGTGCCCTGTCGAAGCTCTTCCCCTACCATAGGGGATTCCTCTAAAGTCGATGATCCGAGACCTCAGAAGGAAAGTTCTTCACTTGATGAAGAAATCAAAGAAGCTGGATGACAAACTTCACCAGTTGAGGAAGAGCCATTCGAAAGTCACGACGGAGGCTACTCGCTTTCGGGACCTCCACAAAAAGGGTCTCATGGACTACACCCAAAGGAAGGCTGACTTTGTGACGGAGCTTGAGGAACTCCAAAAGCATGCCAGCGATCGATCTTGGACTCAGGCTTCCAAGATCAGCTCCCTTGAAGTCGAGTTGACGGCTGTACGGGAGAAGATCGGCCAGTTGGAAGAGAGCTCGTCCTGGCTCGCAACTCAGGCTGACCACGACCAAGACTGGTCGAAGAAATTTTTCGACCTTCAGAAGCAGCTGCAGGATGTCGAGGTGAACTACAATGCCTACTGAGTTGGCTGGTGCGGGCAAATAGACGATTACCAAAGGAAGCTCAAGATGGTGACCGAAAAAGTTGTCCGCCTTCAGAGGCAGTTGTCTGAGAGAGTCCAGGCTATCTCTGCACAAGGCTCCGACGAGCTCCACTCCTTAAGGGGGACCATGGAAGAACTATCCATGGCCCTTAGGTAGGAGAAGGCCGAACTGCAGTGGCTAAAGATTCAGCTAGCCTACGAGCAGCAGGCGATCAAGGATGCCGAGGCGGAGTCTGAGGTTCTGAGGAAGAGGCTTCGAAAGTCAGAGGGTGAAAGCCGATGGTTCTACCAGATATATCGAGAGATGCTTTTAAGAAAGAAGGAACTGAAAGAAGAAGTCAAAAATTTAAAGCAATCCTTGACAATGACTGGAACTGAGAGCTCGAAGTCGGAAGAAGCCGAGCTTCCTTAGAGCTTATTTTACCTTTTGTTCTTCCATGCATTCTTTTCTTTTCTTGTTGCTTTCCATTTTTGGCCTTCAAAGATTTTGTAATGCACACTTTACTAATGAAATGAGAAGAAATTTTCTCATTACCTTGTCTATTCTTGCTTTGAGTTATTGTTTACCGAGCTTCTTTCAGCTTTTATCTTATTTGATGTTGACATTATTTGAAGGTTTCTGGTCATCGCCGCATTGATTTGCCCTTTTTTGTTCATGACCGAAGGTCTTTTCGAGGCCACTTGAGTTTGACGCTTCCTCCCGGTGCTCGAGCTAGGGGTCCCAAACTTCTGGTTACCTTGAGGAAGTCGATTTTCTCCTGTCAGTGTCGGGTTCCCTCTTAGAGACTGAGGGTTTTTGACAAGGATCTCCTTCCTTGTTGAGATGAGGTTCCTTGTGTCTTTGATGTAGTTTATTTTTCTCTTATCACCGGCGTAGCTCATCGCTTTCCCATTTTCTCTTCCCCCTTTTTTTTTTGTGTTCGAGTGAGGGTTTTCCCTCTGCTCTTAACGGGGTTATAGGGGTGTAGAGGAGCCGTTGAGGAGACTTTTCTCCTCATCCGATCTTGATCGACCAGATCTTCATTTGTGTCAGGATGAGGTTCTCCTCCTGTTCCTGACACAGTCAATTTCAGCTCATGTTTGGACTGCAAGGGCACATAAGGGCCATTGCAAGGGCCTCTCCTCTTATCCGATCTCTAAATAATCGGGCTCTCAACTTTTCTCATGTTAGGACGAGGTTCTTCTTCTATTCCTAACATGGCTGTGGGGACACATAAGGGCCGTTGCAATGGGCTCTCCCCCCATCCGATCTCTAAATAACTGGACTTTCGATTTTGCTCATGTTAGGACGAGGTTCTCCTCCTGTTCCTAACATAGCTGTGAGGGCACATAAGGACCGTTGCAAGGGCCTCTCCCCCCATCCAATCTCTAAATAATCGAGCCTTCGACTTTACTCATGTTAGGATGAGGTTCTCCTCCTGTTCCTAACATGGCTGTGAGGGCACATAAGGGCCGTTGCAAGGACTTCTCCCCCATCCGATCTCTAAATAATTGGGCCTTTGACTTTGCTCATGTTAGGATGAGGTTCTCCTCCTGTTCCTAACATGGCTATGGAGGCACATAAGGGCCGTTGCAAGGGCCTCTCCCTCCATCTGGTCTCTAAATAACTGGGCCTTCGACTTTGCTCATGTTAGGATGAGATTCTCTTCCTGTTTCTAACATGGCTATAGGGGCACATAAGGGCCGTTGCAAGGGCCTCACCCCCCATCCGGTCTCTAAATAATCGGGCCTTCGTTCGTGTCAGGATGAGATTTTTTTTCTGTTCCTGACATGCTTAATTTCGATTGTCTGAAAGAGCTACTTCCTGTCATTACAAGCTCATGCCAAAAGAAAAGATATGTGAATATGAAAGAAACTTTTATTTAAGGAAAAGTTATTGGTAATACATTCGTAGATTTTTCGAATCTCATAGTTGAGGAAGGTCTGCTCCCTATCGGGGTCCTCCAGAGATGGTGTTGATGATCTTGATTGGAGGCCGATCTTCAGGCTGTTCCTCTCTCCTTGATGGCTCCAGTTGTGGCAGGGCCCTCGGCCGACCTTCCCTACCTTCAGGCCGACGTCGAATGAATCTATCGAGCCGACCTCATCTGATGAGCTCCTCAATCTCATCCCGAAGCTGAATACACTCCTCCGTGTCATGGCCTTGGTCACGATGATAGAGGCAGAACTTGTTAGGATTGTGCTTCTCGGGGTGTGTGTGAAGCGAAAATTTAGTGCAGGGGCAAAATGGTAATTTTAAAACTTTTTCAAAATTACTATTTTACAGCGGAATTATTAATTAATCTCATTAATTAATACTAATTAACCCTACACTAGGATCTAAATATGATACAACAGCATGCATTTAAATTTGAAATTCAAATTTGAATCAGTAAACGTTTTACAGTACTGTGTTCAGAACACATCACCTTTTGCGGGTAGTCGATCACGGTAATCTGATCACCGTCGGAGGGCTCTGATCATCACGTCGCAGCCACCCAACTGTCTGGCCTCTGCGGATCGTCCACACGAAGCTCCCATCTGATCAGCTCCTCACGAATGCTAGTTCGTGATTTCATCCTTTTGATGGCAGATGTTGATCGAACTCCTTCGATCGATGTGTGCCGACTTCTCAGATGCTCCAGATCATCTACACAGTTACTTGAGATGCTGATGGATCTCTCTCTAAAATTTGGTGGACTCACGACACTCGTGGCACACCAATCTCACTTCCCGAACCCTAGGTAGAAACCCTAGGGTACACACCAAAAACACTGCGCCCAATTTTCTCTCTTTTCTTTCTTTTTCTCTTGGAAGGTTTTGGACCTTCACCTTGCACAGAAGCCTTCCTCTCGCCCCAAAGTTTCTCTCCTAATTTTTCTACGCACGTCCCACCTTTCTCCTCTTTTTAAAACAATGTCGAACGTGTCTTATCCGCGTGAGAGGATAAAGACAAGAGGTTACACATTTGAATTCAAATCAAATTTGAATTCAAACGAAAACCAACTTATCCCTATCCTTTTGGGCGTGAGAAGAGAAGGGGCGTGGCTCTTTGTGCACAAAAAAGTTTCACGAGAAACTTTTTCTCGTGTAAGTAATGTGGCGCACAAAATGGATAAGGATGAAAGGGCAAGTGATAAGTTATCCATTCAAATTCAAACATGCTTTGAATTTGAATGGCTAACTAATTAGTTTATCCATCCATATGGTGCACAAATGAGGATGTGGGGAAGGGTTTTATGTGAGAAAAATTTCACGAGAAGTTTCTTCTCGTGAATTCAAATGGGTGCAAGGAAGTTGGGTGACGCAGGGAATTTAAAACAAGGTGGTTTGATTCAAATTGAGCCAACCTAGTTTAAAATAGGTTGAGCACAATTAGACCAAATTAAACCCAACATAATTAGGCTTAATTAGGCTTAATAAAATCCTAATCAAATCAGGAATTAACTAAACCTAACCCCTGATCAAATCAGGGACTAAACCACCTTTGCGATTAGGTCAACATTTAACCTAATCGGGTCAATCCAAACTGAATCCAATTCAATTGGACTTGATCCAAAAATAATTACTCAATCAAATTGAGTTAATTAGTGATTAAATCACTAATTAAACCTCTCATAAATGTTGAGTCCAAATCCGATGGGCAATCAGGCATCAGAGACCATCGATATGAAACCCTGATCAAAGAATTCAAATTTTAAATTCAAAATTCGAAATTCAAAATTTTGACCTCAGTACCCAAAATGTGTGGAACTCATGATTAGAGAATCCTAATTCTCAATCATAAAGTTCCAGATAGATAAGACTCATAATCAGCCATCAGATCAGAAAGGAACCTCTAATGTGTGTGACTCCGCAGGTTCGAACCTAAGCCGGTAGCACAGGAACAAATTTCTGTACTAATCGAAGTGACCATCTAGCAATGGTACCCGATGACCGGATAGGTCGAATAATCGCAATCGCAACATTCAGAACCTACGTGAATATGGTTACCGTATAATTCATCCCTTTTGATCCCTGTGTTTAGGATGACTCAGAGTTAAACTGTCAACCCTGATGATATCATCCGAATCGTGCTCAACTCAATTAGTCCTGTGACTCCTCACTAGGACTACCCTGGTCAAGGTTTTGCTAAATTGAAACACGACTGTACACAGCTTCTAAACTGATGTGGTCAATCCCATCTTGACACACGCACCGACAAGTCAAGTACTTGACTACACCCAGTAACCTTCCATCACTGAATTAGAAATTCAGGTAGTCCAGTGCCTAAGTGCAGTGAGTTGCTTGCAAGTCACCGTGGCGGTCTCAGGTCGGAGGGACATTTATACCCATATCCCATCGGAGCAAATCTTGACAACAGAAATAGCTCCGAAGTTGGTCACGTTCAGTGCAGATGCACCATTACATCTCACCTGTATGCCATACCAGTGTCTCCACACTCTTTGGTTATGAGGACAACCAACCCATATGGCACACAACGACCTATGCTCGATAAATATTGTCATCCTTGGTAACAACGTATCATTTGGTCGCGAACATGTTTAAGGACTAAGCGATAAATCCTCCTTTGTCGAGTCTAAATAGTCCTAAGGACTTCACCACAACACAGGAGTTCATTAGAAGATGAAACATTTGTGATGAAAAAATACCAAAATAACTTTTATTTATTTATAATTCATGTACTAATACAAAAGGAGCACAACCGTCAACAGGCTGACGGTTGGCTTTGGGACACTATTCCCAACAATCTCCCACTTGGCCTAAAGCCTATTGATGCAGTATCTAATACCCATCTTCGACTTGTAGTCGTTGAACTCCTTCACCGCAATGGCTTTAGTGAATGGGTCGGCCAGGTTCTCCTTCCCGTCGATCTTCTGAAGGTCAACGTCACCTCGATCCACGATCTCCCGGATGAGATGGTAGCGACGCAGAATATGCTTCGTCCGCTGGTGTGCCTTTGGTTCCTTCGCCTGAGCAATGGCTCCAGAGCTGTCGCAGTAGAGCAGAACTGGACCAACAAGGGAGGGTGCTACTCCGAGCTCGGTGATGAATTTTCTCAGCCACACCGCTTCTTTGGCAGCATCTGATGCAGCAATATACTCCGCCTCGCATACTGAATCAGCCACAGTGTGCTGCTTGGAACTCTTCCAGCAGACAGCCCCACCATTAAGGGTAAAAATAAATCCTGACACACTCTTGCTATCATCTCGATCAGACTAGAAACTAGAGTCTGTAAACCCTATAAGTCTCAAGTCCGATTCACCATATATAAGCCACTGGTCCTTAGTATTTCTCAAATACTTCAGGATGGTTTTAACAACCTTCCAATGATTCTCTCCTGGATCAGATTGGTATCTACTCACTACCCCTAGTGAGTATACCACATCTGGTCGTGTACATGTCATGGCGTACATGATAGATCCCACTGTCGAAGCATATGGAATCCTACCCATACGCTCTCTCTCTTGAGGTGTTGTCGGACAATCCCTCTTCGAGAGAGAAATTCCATGGCCTATCGGTAGATAGCCTTTCTTGGAATTTTCCATGCTGAACCTTTTCAGCATAGTATCAATGTACATGGACTGGGATAAGCCAAGCAACTTTTTGGATCTATCCCTATAGATCCTCATCCCTAGGATGTAGGAAGCTTCTCCCAGATCCTTCATGGAGAACTGTGACGATAGCCAAATCTTTATTCCCTGTAATGCAGGGACATCATTCTCGATTAAGAGAATGTCATCCACATACAATACAAGAAATACTACTGCTGGACCATTAGCCCACTTATAAATGCAGGGTTCTTCTCCGTTCTTAACGAAGCCATACGTTTTGATCGTCCTATCAAAACGTATGTTCCAACTCCGAGATGCCTGCTTAAGTCCATAAATGGACCTCTGTAGCTTGCACACCTTAGACTCATCTGTGGATGTGAACCCTTCAGGTTGTATCATATACACCTCTTCGTCCAGCTCTCCGTTTAGGAAAGCTGTCCTCACATCCATCTGCCAGATTTCATAGTCCAGATGGGCAGCTATCGCAAGCATAATCCGAATGGATTTGAGCATTGCCACAGGATAAAACGTCTCGTCATAGTCTATACCATAACGTTGACGATATCCCTTGGCAACCAGACGGGCTTTATAGGTCTCCACCTTTCCGTCTGCGCCCCTCTTCCTTTTGAAGACCCACTTACACCCTATGGGTTTTACTCCTTCGGGTGGGTCAACCAATGTCCACACATCGTTGACCTTCATGGACTCCATTTCGGATTTCATGGCCTCTAGCCATTTCTCAGAGTCAGGTCTCTGCATTGCATCCATGTAGATGATCGGATCCTCATCGTTTTCATCAAGTTCGATAGGATCACCATCCCGGATCAAGAAACCATAGTATCTGTCCGGTTGATGTGGTACTCTACCAGACCGCCTTAAGGGTGCATAATCAATGGGCTCCGGATCTGATCTAATCAAATCCGGTTCAGGTTCAGTAACATGTGTCAGTTTTTCCACCTGTCGAATTTCGTCAAGTTCGACTTTAGAGGCAACAGTTCCTTCACTAAGGAACTCCTTTTCTAAAAAGATTGCCTTAAGGCTGACAAACACCTTTTGCTCATCAGCAAGGTAGAAATAATACCCTTTGGTCTCTTTTGGGTACCCTATAAAATTACACTTGTCAGACCTAGGTCCAAGCTTGTTTGTAATTAAACGTTTAACATAAGCCGGACACCACCAAACCCTAAGGTGCGAGAGTACTGGCTTACGTCCTATCCATATCTCATATGGCATTTTGGCTACAGACTTACTCGGAACTCTATTTAGAAGGTAACAAGCCGATTCGAGCGCATATCCCCAGAGGGAGATCGGCAGACCAGCAAACCCCATCATGGATCGAACCATGTCTAACAGGGTCCGATTCCTCCTTTCAGACACACCATTATGCTGTGGTGTTCCAGGAGGAGTCCACTGAGAGAGAATCCCATTCTCCCCTAGATACGTCAGAAACTCATTGGAAAGGTATTCACCTCCTTGATCAGATCGAAGAGTTTTAATACACTTCCCAGTTTGTTTTTCTACCTCATTTCGAAATAGTTTGAATATTTCAAATGATTCCGACTTATGCTTCATTAAATAGACATACCCATACCTAGATAGGTCATCTGTGAAGGTTATGAAGTAGAAAAATCCACCTCTTGCACTTGAGCTCATGGGTCCACATACATCAGAATGTACCAGACCTAAGAGTTCACTGGCTCGCTCACCTTTTCCAGTAAAAGGTGACTTGGTCATCTTTCCAAGAAGACAGGACTCACAGGTTGGAAGTGATTCACAATCACTAACTTCAAGAATTCCTTCTTGAGCCAACCTGTTTATCCTGTTCTTATTGATATGACCTAGCCTACAGTGCCAAAGGTAGACTTCTGACACATTATCTATTCTAGAGCGTTTACCGAATTTTTGAACCACATTAACAGGCTGTGATAGTAAGTAAATTCCATTATTTAATTGTCCAACAAATATTGTAACACCATTCAAAATGATATTGCAAATATTTCTTTTTATTAAAAAATTATAACCGTACATGGCCAAAAGGCCTACAGAAATAATATTTAATAAAAAACATGGACAATAGTGACATTCACTCAGAATTACATTACGAGAATTGATTACAAGACTCATGATTCCTAAAGCTAGAACTGAAACTTTGCTTCCATCTCCAACATTCAGGAACCTCTCGCCTTCATCAAATCTCCTACTGACCTGCAGACCCTGCATCGAATTACAAATATGATAAGGGCTTCCGGTATCCAATACCCAGGCAGTAGTATCACAAATCGAAAAGTTGCAAGGAGTTATCATATAATTACCTTGCTTCTTCTTTGGCCTGTTCGGGTCCAGGGAGGCAATGTATTGAGGACAGTTCCTCTTCCAATGCCCGTGCTTCTTGCAAAAGAAGCACTCTGCCTGGCTCTGGTCATGCTTGTGCTTCTTGGTCTGACCCCGTGCTACTGTCCCAGCATGAGATTGCACCTTCTTATTTTTCTTCTTCTTGTTCTTCTTCCCCTTCCCAAAGGGTTGACGACGAGAAGAAGACCCTCCCACTACATTCACCGACTCCTTATGGAGTTGGTGATCCTTCTCAAAGTTCTGCAGCAACCCCAACAATCCGTGGTAGTTTACTGCAGGCTTTGTCATTCGAAAATGAGTAAGGAATGGGAGGAAGGACTTGGGCAAGGAATTAAGGATCGCATCCTTACCGAGCTGCTCGTGCAGAGGAAAGCCCAATTTGCTTAGGCACTCAATCATCTCGATCATATACAGTACATGATCAGTGACTGAGGCCCCATCCCTCATTCGAGCATTGAAAATAGCACAACTAGTTTTGTGCCTTTCAACGTCGTCAGGCATGCCAAAGGAGTCATTCAACATTTGAAGCATCTCCTGTGGCTGGGCGTTCTCAAACCTTCGGCTGAACTCGTCATTCATTGCTGCCAGCATAATACATCGAACGGTGGTGTGGTCATTCCACTTCAAGTAAGTGTCTCGGATAGCTTTACTAGCGTTCGGAGCTGGCTCCTCAGGTGCTGGATCCGTTACTACATAAACGATCCGTTCATGCTCAAGGACGATTTTCAATTTTCGATACCAGCTATCGAAATTGGGTCCCATGAGCTTGTCATTATCTAATAATGACCGGAGTGACAGGGTAGTGGCCATAGCTGCTTAAAGGAAAACGAGACCTCTATTAGTACATAAATTAATACTAAAGACTTGGACTTTAGTCTAAAGTTTTTCCCAATATTTTTACGAACTGGTAGCCTCATCCTCTAATTCGAGAAATTACTTTAATTCCTTAATGGGTACTAGAATCCACACAGACTACACACGAGCCCAACTTTGGTTGGTCAACCCATGTGCATCTATGGGTAGGTTCTTAACCAGTTGTTTCTCTAAACAACTTCTAGTAATTTATTTTGCCCCAGAACCTAATCAGTAGGCTTTGGCCTCCACTGAAAAGATCTGGTTAGGTCCAACCATTAACATGACTTAATTTAGTGAATCGGACCAATAAATGATCAGGCCCGACTTTGGCCGGCCAACCTAACCACCATCAGAAAGACTCAATCAAATTATCATATTATGAATAATAATTCCATTAGCCAATGAGCACCAGGCCTTTGGGCCTCCAATGATCATTGAACTAATGGACTCATTATCATTCACTTAATGGGAGGCTATGACTTAGTTATCATTATAACTTAATCATTTTAGGGACCTAATAATTTTGAGGATTTTTATTAAAGAATAGTAGAGAAGAAATCATCCAGCCAATTTCAATCCTCCCACTGACTTCACCAAGTCAGATTAAAAAGGATTTAATTAAAGCTGGCATTAGGAGCACCTAAATCAGTCATACTGATTTACCTAATAACATGGGTGAGCTCTAATCACCAAGTGATCTAATCAAAATCTAACTTACCAGATTGGCCAGGTAAGTGAGATCAGTGGTGGGGATTTTCCATTAACTCGTCAATGATCGAATCAATGCGAGTAGCTCCCGCTTAAGAACCACTGGTCAAAACTGCCGAACTTACCTTAGATACCAACCGGTTCATTAGTTTTAATTTTGATCAACTTAGTAAATAGAGCTCCACCGCGTAGCCATGAATTAAGTCCATCTTGGTCTAGTTAAAGACATGGACCCATTCAACTACAACTATTGAAGTTGAGTCTAGAGTATTCTTGACCAAATCTAATTCAACTTTTGATTAGATTTGACCAATTACTCCAATTCGTCCATTTTTTAAACTAACCTTAGGTCTAACCCAATTATGGACCTAATTCATCTAACCCATTGACCCAAAAGTTTATGCAATTGTCTTAGGTCTTAATTCACAATTCTAGACCTACTAGACAACACTTAATTCTTTTAATTAAGTACTTGGGCTGATGGGTCAGGGTTTGGCATTTCGAAAACAATTTTTAAATTTGAAAGATTTTATTTTCTGTTCACCAAATGTGTTAACTCATTTCACAAACGGGTCAGCACATTTCATAAACAGCAATTCTATTGTTCATTTCATAACAGAAAATAACTCAAAATAAATCATAAATTTTCTTTTAGATCTAATCTAACACATTCATGATAAATTTCTTAATTAAGTCCTTTTGCTGCTTCATCGGCATGGGATATAATTGCATCGGCACCCCTACCGCCATAGGAGACCCCATCGAATGGGAAGAGAGGGCCTTTAAACCCTACTTTTCTCCTATGATCGGACGGCCATGGCAACCAACCCAATTAGATTACTTGCTACTTGGATCATGTATATCTAAATATACAAATTTCAAAATTTAAATTTTGAATTTCAAATTTCAAATTTCAAATTTCAAATTTTAAATTTTAAATTTGAGATTTCAACCAAATTTCAAATTTTCAATCTTTGAATTTTAAATTTTGAATTTTGAATTTCAAATTTCAAATTTCGAATTTCAAATTTCAAATTTCAAATTTGAGATTTCAACCAAATTTCAAATTTCAATTTTTGAATTTTGAATTTCAAATTTCAAATTTCAAATTTCAAATTTCAAATTTTAAATTTGAAATTTCAACCAAATTTCAAATTTCAAATTTTGAATTTCAAATTTGAAACTTCTAACAAATTTCAAATTTCAAATTTCAAATCTTTTTGAATTTCGAATTTTGAATTTTGAATTTCAAATTTAAACTTATAGATTACACCTTAATCTACGCATGCATATGTATATCATATTCTAGAACCTGCTCTGATACCAATTGAAGCGAAAATTTAGTGCAGGGGCAAAATGGTAATTTTAAAACTTTTTCAAAATTACTATTTTACAGCAAAATTATTAATTAATCTCATTAATTAATACTAATTAACCCTACACTAGGATCTAAATATGATACAACAGCATGCATTTAAATTTGAAATTCAAATTTGAATCAGTAAACGTTTTACAGTACTGTGTTCAGAACACATCACCTTTTGCGGGTAGTCGATCACCGCAATCTGATCACCGTCGGAGTGCTCTGATCATCACGTCGTAGCCACCCAACTGTCTGGCCTCTACGGATCATCCACACGAAGCTCCCGTCTGATCAGCTCCTCACGAATGCTAGTTCGTGATTTCACCCTTTTGATGGCAGATGTTGATCGAACTCCTTCGATCGATGTGTGCCGACTTCTCAGATGCTCCAGATCATCTACACAGTTACTTGAGAGGCTGATGGATCTCTCTCTAAAATTTAGTGGACTCACGACACTCGTGGCACACCAATCTCACTTCCCGAACCCTAGGTAGAAACCCTAGGGTACACACCAAAAACCCTGCGCCCAATTTTCTCTCTTTTCTTTCTTTTTCTCTCGGAAGGTTTTGGACCTTCACCTTGCACAGAAGCCTTCCTCACGCCCCAAAGTTTCTCTCCTAATTTTTCTACGCACGTCCCACCTTTCTCCTCTTTTTAAAACAACGTCGAACGTGTCTTATCCGCGTGAGAGGATAAAGATAAGAGGTTACACATTTGAATTCAAATCAAATTTGAATTCAAACGAAAACCAACTTATCCCTATCCTTTTGGGCGTGAGAAGAGAAGGGGCGTGGCTCTTTGTGCATGAAAAAGTTTCACGAGAAACCTTTTCTCGTGTAAGTAATGTGGCGCACAAAATGGATAAGGATGAAAGGGCAAGTGATAAGTTATCCATTCAAATTCAAACATGCTTTGAATTTGAATGGCTAACTAATTAATTTATCCATTCAAGTGATGTACCATTACATCTCACCTGTATGCCATACCAGTGTCTCCACACTCTTTGGTTATGAGGACAACCAACCCATATGGCACACAACGACCTATGCTCGATAAATATTGTCGTCCTTGGTAACAACGTATCATTTGGTCGCGAACATGTTTAAGGACTAAGCGACAAATCCTCCTTTGTCGAGTCTAAATAGTCCTAAGGACTTCACCACAACACAGGAGTTCATTAGAAGATGAAACATTTGTGATGAAAAAATACCAAAATAACTTTTATTTATTTATAATTCATGTACTAATACAAAAGGAGCACAACCGTCAACAGGCTGACGATTGGCTTTGGGACACTATTTCCAACAGTGTGCGCATCCTTTCCAGCCTTGGCAGCTGCTCCCTGACCTCCATCAGCACTTGAGCTTTTGGAGCATTGAGGGGGGCGTAGCTGTGGAATCTTCCTAGGGGAGAGCTCCGTCGAACCCTACGATCCGAGCTCCTCTGCTTATGAGCTCGGGGGGGAGTTTGGACATGCTTGTGTCCGGAGGGAGTTCGAGAATGTGGCCGTGCTTCACTCGCCCCTTTTTCAGCTGCGGGCTTGCTGGAGTCACCTGCCTGTCGCTCCTTCGTGGCCTCCTCATCTTTCATCTTGAAGGCTTCCTCTACTCGGGCATATCTTCGGCCCGAGCCAACAAATCAGCGAAGTCCCTGGGATACTTCTTTTCCAGAAAGAATAGAAGATCATTCTTTTGAAGACCGCTCTTCAAGGCGGCCATTGCAACTGATTGGTCCAGATTCTGGACCTCCAACACGACAGTGTTACAATGGTTGACGTAAGTTTGGATGGATTCTCCCTCCTTTTGCTTGATGTTGATGAGGGACTCTGAACTTCTTCGGGGATGCCGGCAGCTAACGAAATGAGCCACAAACTGGTGGCTCATCTGATCAAAAGAGAAGATGGTACCCGACTTCAGTGTCGAGTATCAATTTCTTGCTGCTCCCTTCAAGGTGGATGGGAAAGCTCAGCACAGGATGGCGTCTGATGTGCCATAGAGCAGCATCATTATCCGAAAGGCTTTCAGGTGGTCAACCGGATCCGAGGTCCCGTCGTAGCTTTCAAATTGAGGGAGCTTAAAGTTTGACAGGATTGGTTCCTGCATGATCATTTGAGAGAAAGGAGGGTCAGTATAGATGTCCTCACCGTAAGCAGTGGGAGCATGATGGAGCTCTTCGATCCATCAATTCATCTCCTGAAATCTTTGATTTAGGAGATCCTTTCGATTGCGAGTCTCGAGGGTCTTCTGGTGGAACGGAGATAGGGACCCTCTAGGGGTGGAATCATGATCGGATGGAGGGCTCTCCGCCTTCTGCTTCTTCTTTTCGAGGAAGACAGGGCGATTGGCCCAAGTGGCCCATCTGGTCGTCAGATTCTGGAACTCTGACGATGCTCTTTCCAGCCGCACTGATGCCTGTAGCTGTTGCAGCTGCTGTTGCATGGCCTGCACTGCTTCGGTGAGGCCCCTGACCTGCTAAACCAGCAAGTTGAACTACTCCATGCCGACTGCCATTGCTGGAGGAGGAGCCTGGGAAACTAGAGATGAGACCAAAGCTTGTGGGTCTCGCTGAGATCTGACCATAGAGGCCATGGATTGCCTGGTGGATGCCTTTCGGAGAGGCATCAGGTGGAGATCCAGCAGGAGAAGAAGGAGAAAATGTCAAAGAAGATGATCGAAGACAATCCCGCTGAGTACTCCTTTAAGCACAAGGGTACTATGAAGACACAGGCCCTTCCTCTAGCGTCAATTTCGTTGGTGCAGAATTCCACCGACGTCGGAGAAGCTGGAGTTGAGGAGATCACGTCCGCCGTCGGAACTTGCAAGAGAAGTCTAAATCGGAGTTGGGGGTGCTCTGACAAGATCCTCCGATGCTCAAGTTAGTACTCTGCCTCAACAGAAATGGAGCACTCAAATAGAATTTTAGCAGAGTTTCGAGATAGAGTTTTTAGCTTACAGAAGAATGTATATGGAGGTCCCCTTTTTATAGATGGGGAGTGTAGCTGATCGATAGTGACGTCTGTAACCACCTGGTAGTGGGCCATTCATGGCCACGCAGAGTTTGTTGCAGAGAGTAGTGGCGTCAGTGGGCCGTTCAGAGCCACATGGAGTTTGTTATGGAGAGTGGAGTGGTGTAGTGGCTATTGTCGTGACTTGCTAGAGAGTTCGGGCCTGACGGCTGATGCTCGGCTGGGAAGTCTGATGAAGTAGAATGGCTCTCTGTCTCTGCAATCTAAGAGAGGCTCGGATATTTTCGAGGTTTGCTGACGAGTCCACTGTTATCGGGTGCCTTGGGCACTGATGCTGCAGGTGGAAGTCATCTGCTGTAGAAGCACGGACGAAGACTTTCTGTTGGAGAAGTCTGGTAAGAGTCCGATTGCTAGAGGAGTCCGTCTGGAGTTTGCCTGATGTAGAAGCTCGTTTGAGGACTATCCATCGGAGAGGTTTGGTTTCATGAGAAATCCGATAGAGGGTCGACCGACAGTGGGGTTCAGATGGCATTATGGAGGTTCATCCGCTGGAGGAGTCTTGAGGACACTGTTGAAGGTCAAACATTGGAAGAGTCTGGGATTCAATTCTGTTGTAGAAGTTTGGATGAAGACCAGTTGCTGTGGAAGTTCAGATGGAGACTTCTTATTATAGAAGCTCGGACGAAGACCGACTGCCGTGGAAGCTTGGATGGAGACTTCTTATTATAGAAGTCCTGCTGCTAGAGAAGCTTGGTCATTGATGAAGTCTGGAAGGAGTTCGGAGTAGAGATCCGACTGGTAGAGCCCATTCGTTGTAGGGGTTCATCTGGAGTCCATCCACTGTAGAAGTTTGACTGGGATCCGACTCTTGTTGGAGCTCGGATAAAATTCGAAAGGTGGTCGACCGTCGTAGAAATTTGGATGGAGTTTGATTACTGTAGAAGTCCTGCTATTGGAGAAGCTCGGATGTCGACGAGGCCCGAAAGAAGTTCGAAGTAAAGTCATTCGTGGTCGGAAGAAGTCTAGGCTGAGATTTGGAGAATAGTCAATCACTGTAGAAAATCAGCTGATAGTGAAGCTCAGAGAGCGTTTGGAGCAGCCCGGTAGATGAATGGAGGAGCTCATTATCAGAGAAGTCCGGGTAGTATTATGGAAGCTCGGATGGTCGGAGAAGTTCAGAAAGATGCCTCACAAGGTCGGAAGTCGGAAGAGCCCCGGAAGGGTTGGCCTTTTATGAACTTCGACTAGGGTTATTTTATACCCAACAGATGCAAAGTGGATGTCATAAGTGATAGCAATTATATCTCATGTAGGAGTCCTTCTTTCATGAGTATTGGACCAATTCAAATCAGATTTAAATAAAGAGTCCTCCTCTCATTAGGTCATGAGAATCATCTATAAATAGAGAGGGTCTCTATCTATGGATGAGAGAAGAGAATAGAATAGCAAACTAATCAAATTGAGAGAAGAGAAAAAGAGAGAGACAGGCATGTGAAGAGAGAGGTCCTTCATCTTCTACATCTCTCCCCTTGTTGTCACCTCCTCTCCTTGGGCGTGGATCCTTCTTAGGCATCTTACCTACTGGTGTGAGGTATCACATTATCACATCTCATCCTTCGATTAATTGAGTTACAAAGCCAATTGGATTGGAGTTCATCTCGCTTTCTTGCGACATCTGACGTGCATCCGAAGTAGAGGGTCTACATATCTAGGCCTCTGTAAAAGTTTATATCAGATAATTTGGGATTTAATCTCTGATTCTACTACAATTCAGTTAAGGATTTGATTATTAAATAAGTAGAATATTAGAAAAAATTTTTAGATACAATCTGGACATTCTGGAGGAAAACTGTTTCCTTTCCTTCAGTTGGTATCAGAGTAGACCTGAAATATATGCATGTCAAATAGAATTTTTTATAATTATTTATATAAGATATAATTAAGATTTTTTGTGTGACATTAAATATCATTTAAATATATTTATATAAAATTTTTGATCTAATTTTGATTGGATTAGAGGTGCTTAATCAATGGTTGATTGAGGTTATTATAAATCTATTATAACATAATTCTGCTGTTATTAAATTTTTGATGAAAAATAATGTGAATTAAAAATTTATTTTAAATTTATTTTAATAAAATTTTAATTTTATTATTTTTTTATGAAGTTTAGATCATACCTATGTATGTTTAATTGTTAAACATATTATAAAAAATTATTTTCATGTGTTGAAACATATGGTATGCTTCATTTGAAACTATTGTCGAATAGTTCTACAAACTGAAACACACGTTTCACACACTTAATTTTGAATTAAATTTAAATAATCTAGAATTGAGAATTGAAGATTATTAAGACACCACATAATATGATAAGCAAAGGGTTAGCATGAATCAGGTCCTTTTAATGGGTTAGACCTAGGGTTAGAAATACATATAGACCAAGTAGAGAAATTGATTAAGTCTAATCAAGTGTTGAATTAGATTAGGTTAGTATTTCTCTAAATCAATCTCAATAGTTGAAGTCTGATCAAGTCCATGTGTTTGACTCTAATAAATAGACCAGGATCATGGCTTCGTGGTTGAGTCCGAATCTTTTGGTGTGCTAAATTGAAACTAATTAACCAATTGGTGTCTAAGGTAAGTTTGACAGATTCAATCAAGTGATTTTTAATTGGAAGCTATTCACCTAGATGTGTCTACGGTGAGTTAAGGACAGATCCCTCCCACTGATCTCACTTACCTAGCCAATATGGTAGATTATATTTTGATTAGGTCACTAGTCGATTCGTGCAGACCCATGCCATTAAGGTGAATCAGTGTGACTGATTTAAGTGTCTTTAGACCAGCTTGTGTTTAATCCTTTACATGACTTGGTGAAGTCAGTTGAAGGATTTGCAGCTTGCAGGTTGACTTCTTCTCTTATTCTCAGGTCAATAAAATCAAATTTTTTAAATTATTAGGTCCATAAAGTGATAAAGTTATGAGATAATTTGGTCATTGCCTCCCATTAAGGTGTGTGATAATGAGTCCAATGTTCCAAATAGGCATTGGAGGCACCACACGCTTGGTGTCTATTACATATTGGAATTGTCATTCATCATATGACCATCATGATGTACCTTTAGATTAATGCTCAGATTGATCGAGCCACACTTAGGCCTGGACATCCATTTGTTGGATGCACTTGATGTGTCATGTTAATGGTTGGACCTAACCAGAATTTTCAGTGGAGGCGCCACACGCTTGTTGAAGGAAAGTCTGGGGTAAAACCCAATGCTAGAAGTTGTTTGGAGAAATAATTGGTTATGAACCTACCCATGATATACTAGGATTGGCCGAGCCACACTCGGGCCCGAATGTAGTCCGTGTGGATTCTAGTACCCGCTAAGAAATTAATATAATTCTTCGAGTTGGAGGTAGAGGCTACCAATTCATAAAAAAATAGTGGAAGGACCTTTAGACTAAACTCCATGTCTTCAGAATTAAAAAAATAATTTATATACTAATAGGTTAATATTTTCTCTTTTCAGTTATGACCAACATACTATCCCTCTATTCACTGTTGGATAGCGACAAGCTCACTGAATCCAACTTCAATAGCTAGTATCGAAAGTTGAAGATCGTGTTAGAGCACGAGAGAATTTTGTATGTCCTTACAGATTAGGCACCTGAAGAACCTACAGCTAATGCTCCTCATGCTGCGAGAGACACTTACATGAAGTGGCTCAATGATCGTACGACTGTGCGTTGCATGATAAGGGTAGCTATGAATGATAAACTTAGTCGTAAGTTCGAGGATGTGCGGCCTGAGGAGATGATTCAAACGTTGAATGAGTCCTTCGGCAGCCCTGAGGATGCAGAGAGACATAAAACCTCCTACGCAGTGTTCAATACCCGTATCCGAGAGAGACCTTCAGTCATCGATCATGTATTATACATGATTGAGCAGATTGAATGCCTTAGCAAACTTGACTTTCCGTTGCACGAACAGTTAGGTAAGGCTGCTATCCTCAATTTGCTACCAAAATCCTACCTACCCTTTCTCAGTCATTATAGAATAACGAAGCCTGCAGTAAACTACCATGGTTTGTTAGGGTTACTGCAGACTTTTGAGAAGGATCACCAGCTCCAAAAAAAGCTAGTGAATTTAGTGGGAGGTTCATCTGTAGGGCATCGATCCTCTAGGAGAGGAAAGAAGAAAAAATTGTAAAAATCCTATGCCACTGATCCCAAGCAGAGCAAACCGTCAAAAGTTGACAAGAGCCAGGCAGAGTGCTTCTTCTGTAAGAAGTTGGGTTATTGGAAAAGAAATTATCCTACTTATATATTCACCCTTGACCCAAACAGGCCTAAAAACAAGAGAAAGAGGCAAGTGATTGCTTCACAAGGTATTTATTGATAACACTTTATAATTTTTCTATTTGTGATACTGCTGTTGGGAATAGTATCCCAAAATCAATCGTTAGCCTGTTGACGGTTGTGCTCTTTGTTGTATTAGTACATAAATTATAAATAAATAAAAGTTATTTTGATATTTTTCATCATAAATTGTCATCTTCTAATGAACTCCTGTGTTGTGGTGAAGTCCTAAGGACTATTTAGACTCGACAAAGGAGGATTTGTCGTTTAGTCCTTAAATCTATTCGCGACCAAATGATACGTTGTTACCAAGAACAACAATGTTTATCGAGCATAGGTCGTTGTGTGCCATATAGGTTGGTTGTCCTCTTAACCAAGGAGTGTGGAGACACTGATATGGCATACAGGTGAGATGTAAGGGTACATCTGCACTGAACGTGACCGACTCCGGAGCTATCTCTACTGTCAAGATTTGCTCCGATGGGATATGGGTATAAATATCCCTCCGACCTGAGACTGCCACGGTGACTTGCAAGCAACTCACTGCACTTAGGCACTGGACTACCTGAATTTCTAATTCAGTGACGGAAGGCTGCTGGGTGTAGTCAAGTACTTGACTTGTCGGTGCGTGTGTCAAGATGGGATTGACCACTCCAGTTCAGGAGCTGTGTACAGTCGTATTTCAATTTAGCAAAACCTTGGCCAGGGTAGTCCTAGTGAGGAGTCACAGGACTGATTGAGTTGAGCACGACTCGGATGATCTAATCAGGGTTGACAGTTTAACCCTGAGTCATCCTAAACACAGGGGTCAAAAGGGATGAATTATACAGTAACCATATTTGTGTAGGTTCTGAGTATTGCGATTGCAACTATTCGACCTATCTGGATGTTGGGTACCATTACTAGATCGTCACTTCGATTAGTATCGAAATTGGTTCCTGTGCTACCGGCTTAGGTTCGAACCTGCAAGGTCACACACATTAGATGTTCCTATCTAATCTGATGGCTAATGAAGAATCCTAATGTTCGTGGACTATGAGTCCTATGTGTCTGAGACTCTGTGATCGAGAATCAGGATTCTCTGATCACAAGTCCCACACATTTTGGGTACCAGAGTCAAGAGTCCCACTGGTTTGGGACTCTTCGATCAAGGTTTCATATTGATGGACTTTGATACCCGATTGCCCATCGAATTTGGACTCAATATTTATGAAAAGTTTAATTAGTGATTTGATCACTAATTAACTCATTTTGATTGAGTAATTATTTTTGGATCAAGTCCAATTGAATTGGATTCAATTGGGTTTGACCCGATTAGGTTAAGAGTTGACCTAATCATCGAGATGGTTTGGTCCCTGATTTGATCAGGGGTTGGGCTTAGTCAATTCTTAATTTGATTAGGATTTTATTGAGCCTAATTAAGCCTAATTAAGTTAGGTTTAATTTAGTCTAATTGTGCTTAACCTATTTTGATTAGGTTGGTTCAATTAAGATCAAACCACCATTTGAATTTGAATCCCTGCATCACCTTAAATCTCTACGCCCATTTGAATTCACGAGAATAAACTTCTCATGAATTTTCTCTCATGCAAAGCCCTTCTCACGCCCACTCTTGTGCACCAATATTTGGATAAAGATGATTAGTTAGCCATTCAAATTCAAAGCGTGTTTGAATTTGAATGGATAACTTATCTCTTGCGCCTACATTACATTATCCACTTTAGCACCCCACATCTCACACGAGAAAGAGTTTCTCATGAAACCTTTCCACACACAAATTAGCCTCGCACCTTCTCTTCTCACACCCAAGTGGATAGGGATGAGTTGGTTTTAGTTTGAATTCAAATTTGATTTGAATTCAAATGTGTAACCACTTGTCTTTATCCTCTCACGCGGATAAGACATGTTTTGAACTATTTTAAAAGAGATAGGGAGGTGGGGCATGCATAGAAAAATTCTGAGAAAGAAAGTGGGGCGTGAGGAAGCCTTGTGCATGAGGTGAAGGTCCAAAACCTTCCGAGAGAAAAAGAAAGAAAATTGGGCGCAGGGTTTTCAGTGTGTTCTTTAGAGTTTCAGCCTGGGGTTCGGGAAGTGAGTTAGTGAGCTACGAGTGTCGTGAGCCCACCAAATTCAATAGAGAGAATCATCTACCTCTCAAGCATATTTGTTGATGATCCAGAGTATCTGTGAAATGGACAGATATCAATCGAAGGAGTTCGATCAGCATTAGCCGTCGAAAGGACTCTTCAACGAGCTAGCACTCGTGAGGAGCCGATCAGACCGGGAGCCTCGTGTGGATGATCTGCAGAGGCTAGACACACTATGTGGATACATTGTGGTGATTAGAGCCTTCCAACGGTGATCAGATTGTGATGATCGACTATCCGCACAAAGGTATTGTGTTCTGAACACAGAACAGCAAATTGTTTACTGTTCAAATTTGAATTTCAAATTTAAATTCACGCATGCTGTATATCATATTTAGATCCTAGTGTAGGATAAATATATATTAATTAATTAAATTAATTAATTATTTTCACTCTAAAATAGTGATTTTGAAAAGTTTTAAAAATACCATTTTACCCCTGCACTCAAATTTCACTTCAAATGGTATCAGAGTAGGTTCTAAGATATGATATATAAATTTGCATGTGTAGATAAAGTTATAATCTAAAAGTTTAAATTTAAAATTTAAAATTCAAAATTTAAAATTTAAATTTTAAAAGTTGTTCGAAATTCAAAATTCAAAAGTTTGAAATTTAAAATTTGAAATTTAAATTTTGAAATTCAAAATTCAAAAATTTAAAATTTAAAATTTTAAATTTTAAATTTGAAATTTGGTTGAAATTTCAAATTTGAAATTCAAAATTTAAAATTCAAAATTTGAAATTCAAAAATTTGAAATTTGAAAATTATTTGGAATTTGAAATTCAAAAATTTAAAATTTAAAATTTAAAATTTAAAATTTGAAATTTGAAATTTAAAATTTGAAATTTAAATTTTGAAATTGGTATATTTAGATATACATGATCCAAGTAGCAAGTAATTGAATTGGGTTGGTTGCCATGGCCGTCCGATCATAGGAGAAAAGTAGGGTTTAAAGGCCCTCTCCTCCCATTTGATGGGGTGTCCTATGACGGTAGGGGTGCCTCTGCAATTATATCCCATGCAGATGAAGCAGTGAAATGACTTAATTGTAAAGGTTCAATTATAAAATTTATCATGAATGTATTAGATTAGATCTAAGGAATATTCATGATTTATTTTGATTGAGTTATTTTCTATTATGTAATTAGCAATAGGATTGCTATTTATGAAATGTGCTGATCTATTTGTGAAATGAGTCAACATGTTTGGTGAACAGAAAATAAAATCTTTCAAATTTGAAAATTATTTTCAAAAAGCCAAACCCTGACCCATCAGCCCAAATACTTAATTAAAAGAATTAAGTATTGTCAAGTTGGTCTAGAATTATGAATTAAGACCTAAGACAATTGCATAAACTTGTGGGTCAATGAGTTAGATGGATTAGGTCCATAATTGGGTTAGACCTAAGGTTAGCTTAAAGAAATGGGCTAAATTAGAGTAATTGATCAAATCTAATCAAAAATTGAATTAGATTAGGTCAAGGACACTCTAGACTCAACTCCAATAGTTGTAGTTGAATGGGTCCATGTCTTTAACTAGACCAAGATGGACTTAATTCATAGCTACGCAGTGGAATCCTATTTACTAAGTTGATCAAATTAAAACTAATGAACCGGTTGGTGTCTAAGGTAAGTTCGATAGTTTGACCAATGGTTCTTAAGTGGGAGCTACTCGCATTGATTCGATCTCTGTCGAGTTAATGGCATATCCCCACCACTGATCTTACTTACCTGGCTAACCTAGTGAGTTAGATTTTGATTAGATCACTTGGTGATTAGGGCTCACCCATGTCATTAAATCAGTGTGACTGATTTAGGTGCTCCTAATATCGACTTTAATTAAATCTTTTTTAATCTGACTTGGTGAAGTCAGTGGGAGGATTGAAATTGGCTGGTTAATTTTTTCTCTTCTATCCTTTAATAAAATCCTCAAAATTATTAGGTCCCTAAAATGATTAAGTTATAATGATAACTAAGTCATAGCCTCCTATTAAGTGAGTGATAATAAGTCCATTAGTTTAATAATCATTGGAGGCCCAAAGGCCTGGTGCTTATTGACTAATGAAATTATCATTCATAGTATGATAATTTGGTTTGAGTCTTTCTGATGGTGGTCAGGTTGGCCGGCCAAAGTCGGGCCTGATCATTTATTGGTCTGATTCACCAAATTAAGTCATGTTAATGGTTGGACCTAACCAGTCTTTTCAGTGGAGGCCAAAGCCTACTGATTAGGTTCTGGGGCAAAATAAATTACAAGAAGTTGTTTAGGGAAATAACTAGTTTTGAACCTACCCATAGATGCACATGGGTTGACCAACCAAAGTTGGGCTCGTGTGTAGTCTGTGTAGATTCTAGTACCCACTAAGGAATTAAAGTAATTCCTCGAATTGGAGGTTGAGGCTACCAGTTCATAAAAATATTGGGAGAAACTTTAGACTAAAGTCCAAGTCTTTAATATTAATAATTTATGTACTAATTAAGGTCTGGTTTTTTTTTATGCAGCTATGGCCACTACCCTGTCGCTCCGATCATTATTAGATAATGACAAGCTCATGGGACCTAATTTCGATAGTTGGTATCGAAAATTAAAAATCATCTTTGAGCATGAGCGGATCCTTTATATAGTAATGGATCTGGCACTAGAGGAGCCAGCCTCGAATGCTAGAGGGACGGTCTGAGACACTTATTAGAAGTGGCTCAACAACCGGACCACCGTTCGATGCATAATGCTGGTGGCAATGAATGATGAGTTCAGCTGCAGGTTTGAGAATGCCCAACCACAAGAGATGCTTCAAATGTTGAACGACTCCTTTGGCACACCTGACGATGTTAAAAGGTACAAAACTAGTTGTGCCATTTTCAATACTCGAATGAGGGATGGGGCCTCAGTCACTGATCATGTACTGTACATGATCGAAATGATTGAGTGCCTAAATAAACTGAGCTTTTCCCTGCACGAGCAGCTCGGTAAGGATGCGATCCTTAATTCATTGCCCAAGTCCTTCCTCCCCTTCCTTACTCATTTTCGAATGACAAAGCTTGCAGTGAACTACCACAGCTTGTTGGGGTTGCTGAAGAACTTTGAGAAGGACCACCAGCTCCATAAGGAGTCGGTGAATGTTGCGGGAGGGTCTTCTTCTGGTCGTCGACCCTTTAAGAAAGGGAAGAAAAACAAGAAGAAGAAGAACAAGAAGGTACAGTCGCATGCTGGGACGTCTGCATAGGGTCAGACCAAGAAGTGCAAGCCTGACCAGAGCCAGACGGAGTGCTTCTTTTGCAAGAAGCAGGGGCACTAGAAGAGGAACTGTGCTCTATACATTGCCTCCCTGGACCCAAACAGGCTGAAGAAGAAGCAAGGTAATTATATGATAACATCTTGTAACTTTTTCATTTGTGATACTACTACCTGGATATTGGATACCGAAAGCCCTTATCATATTTGCAATTCGATGCAGGGTCTGTAGGTCGGTAGGAGATTTGATGATGGCGAGAGGTTCCTGAACGTTGGAGATGGAAGCAAAGTTTCAGTTCTAGCTTTAGGAATCAAGAACCTTGTAATCAATTTTCGTAATGTAATTCTGAGTGAATATCACTATTGTCCAAGCTTTTTATTAAATATTATTTCTGTAGGCCTTTTGGCCATGTACGGTTATCAATTTTTAATAAAAAAAAATGTTTGCAATATCATTTTGAATGGTGTTATAATGTTTGTTGGATAACTAGATAATAAAATTTACTTTCTATCACAACCTGTTAATGTGGTTCAAACCTCCAGTAAACACCCTAGAATAGATAATGTGTCAGAAGTCTACCTTTGGCACTGTAGGCTAGGTCATATCAATAAGAACAGGATCAACAGGTTAGCTCAAGAAGGAATTTTTGAAGTAGGTGATTGTGAATCACTTCCAACCTGTGAGTCCTGTCTTCTTGGGAAGATGACCAAGTCACCTTTTACTGAAAAAGGTGAGAGAGCCAGTGAACTCTTGGGTCTGGTACATTCTAATGTATGTGGACCCATGAGCTCAAGTGCAAGAGGTGGATATTTCTACTTCATAACCTTCACAGACGACCTATCGAGGTATAGGTATGTCTATTTAATGAAGCATAAGTCAGAGTCGTTTGAAATGTTCAAACTATTTCGAAATGAGGTAGAAAAATAAACTGAAAAGTATATTAAAACTCTTCGATCTGATCAAAGAGGTGAATACCTTTCCAATGAGTTTCTGATATATCTTGGGGAGAATGGGATTCTCTCTCAGTGGACTCCTAGAACACCACAGCATAATGGTGTGTCAGAAAGGAGAAATCGGACTTTGTTGGACATGGTCCGATCCATGATGGGGTTTGCTGGTCTGTCGATCTCCCTTTGGGGATATGCGCTCAAATTGACTTGTTACCTTCTAAATAGGGTTCCGAGTAAGTCTGTAACCGAAATGCCATATGAGCTATGGATAGGACGTAAGCCAGTACTCTCGCACCTTAGGGTTTGGGGGTGTCCGGCTTATGTTAAATATTTAATTACGGACAAGCTTGGACCTAGGTCTGACAAGTGTAATTTCATAGGATACCCAAAAGAGACCAAAGGGTATTATTTCTACCTAGCTGATGAGCAAAATGTGTTTGTCAACCTTAAGGCAATCATTTTGAAAAAGAAGTTCCTTGGTGAAGGGACTGTTGCCTCTAAGGTCGAACTTGAGGAAGTTCGGCAGGTGAAAAAACTGACACAAGTAGCTGAACCTGAATTGGATTTGATTAGATCAGATCCAGAGCCCATTGTTCCTGCACCCTTAAGGCAATCTGGTAGAGTACCACGTCAACCGGACAGATACTATGGTTTCTTGGTCCGGGATGGCGATCCTATTAAACTTGATGAAAACAATGAGGATCCGATCACCTACATGGATGCAATGTAGAGACCTGACTCTAAAAAATGGCTAGAGGCCATGAAATCTGAAATGGAGTCCATGAAGGTCAACGATGTGTGGACATTGGTTGACCCATCCGAAGGAGTAAAACCCATAGGGTGTAAGTGGGTCTTCAAGAGGAAGAGGAGCACAGACGGAAAGGTGGAAACCTATAAAGTCTATCTGGTTGCCAAGGGATATCATCAACGTTATGGTATAGACTATGACGAGACATTTTCTCCTGTGGCAATGCTTAAATCTATTCAGATTATGCTTATGATAGCTGCCCATCTGGACTATAAAATCTGGCAGATGGATGTGAAGACAGCTTTCCTAAATGGAGAGCTAGATGAAGAGGTGTATATGATACAACCTGAAAGATTCACATCCACAGATGAGTCTAAGGTGTGCAGGCTACAGAGGTCCATTTATGGACTTAAGCAGGCATCCCAGAGTTGGAACATACATTTTGATAGGATGATCAAGACGTATGGCTTTGTTAAGAACAGAGAAGAGCCCTGCATTTATAAGTGGCTAATGGTCCAGTAGTAGTATTTCTTGTATTGTATGTGGATGACATTCTCTTAATCAGGAATGATATCCCTGCATTACAGGGAATAAAGATTTGGCTTTCGTCATAATTCTCCATGAAGGATCTGGGAGAAGCTTCCTACATCCTAGGGATGAGGATCTATAGAGATAGATCTAAAAGGTTGCTTGGCTTATCCCGGTCTACATACATTGATACTATGCTGAAAAGGTTCAGCATAGAGAATTTCAAGAAAGGCTATCTACCGATAGGCCATGAAATTTCTCTCTTGAAGAGGGATTGTCCAACAACACCTCAAGAGAGAGAGCGTATGGATAGAATTCCATATGCTTCGGCAGTGGGATCTATCATGTACGCTATGACATGTACACGATCAGATGTGGCATACTCACTAGGGGTAGTGAGTAGATACCAATCTGATCCAGGAGAGAATCACTGGAAGGTTGTTAAAACCATCCTCAAGTATTTAAGAAATACTAAAGATCAGTGGCTTGTTTATGGTGAATCGGACTTGAGACTTATAGGGTTCACAGACTCTAGTTTTTAGTCTGATTACGATGACAGCAAGAGTGTGTCGGGATTTATTTTTACCCTTAATGGTGGAGTTGTCTGCTGAAAAAGTTTTAAGCAGCACACAGTGGCTGATTCAGTTTGTGAAGTAGAGTATGTCGCTGCATCAGATGCTGCCAAAGAAGTGGTGTGGCTGAGAAAATTCATCATCGAGCTCGAAGTAGCACCCTCCCTTGTTGGTCCAGTTCTGCTCTACTGTGACAGCTCTGGAGCCATAGCTTAGGCGAAGGAACCAAAGGCACACCAGCGGACGAAGCACATTCTACGCCGCTACCATCTCATCTGAAAAATCATAGATCGAGGTGATGTCGACCTTCAGAAGATCGACGGGAATGAGAACCTGGCAGACCCATTCACTAAAGCCATTGCGGTGAAGGAGTTCAACAACTTCAAGTCAAAGATGGGTATTAGATACTGCATCGATTGGCTTTAGGCCAAGTGGGAGATTGTTGGGAATAGTGTACCAAAGTCAATCGTCAGTCTGTTGATGGTTGTGCTCTTTGTTGTATTAGTACATAAATTATAAATAAATAAAAATTATTTTGGTATTTTTCATCATAAATTATCATCTTCTAATGAACTCCTGTGTTGTGGTGAAGTCCTTAGGACTATTTAGACTCGACAAAGGAGGATTTGTCGTTTAGTCCTTAAATCTGTTCGCGATCAAATGATACGTTGTTATCAAGGATAACAATGTTTATCGAGGATAGGTCGTTGTGTGCCATATAGGTTGATTGTTCTCTTAACCAAGGAGTGTGGAGACATTGGTATGGTATACAGGTGAGATGTAAGGGTACAACTGCACTGAACGTGACCGACTCCGAAGCTATCTCTACTGTCAAGATTTGCTCCGATGGGATATGGGTATAAATATCCCTCCGACCTGAGACCGCCACAGTGACTTGCAAGCAACTCACTGCACTTAGGCACTGGACTACCTGAATTTCTAATTCAGTGACGGAAGGCTACTGAATGTAGTCAAGTACTTGACTTATCGGTGCGTGTGTCAAGATGGGATTGACCACTCTAGTTCAGGAGCTATGTACAGTCATGTTTCAATTTAGCAAAATCTTGGCCTGGGTAGTCCTAGTGAGAAGTCACAGGACTGATTGAGTTGAGCACGACTCGGATGATCTAATCAGGGTTGACAGTTTAACCCTGAGTCATCCTAAACACAAGGGTCAAAAGGGATGAATTATACAGTAACCATATTCGCATAGGTTCTGAGTGTTACGATTGTGACTATTTGGCCTATCTGGATATCAGGTACCATTGCTAGATGGTCACTTCGATTAGTACAGAAATTGGTTCTTGTGCTACCGACTTAGGTTCGAACCTACGGGGTCACACACATTAGAGGTTCCTATCTGATCTGATGGATGATGAAGAGTCCTAATATTCATGGACAATAAGTCCTACATGTCTGAGACTCTGTGATCGAGAATCAAGATTCTCTGATCACAAGTCCCACATATTTTGGGTACCGGGGTCAAGAGTCCCACTGGTTTGGGACTCTTCGATCAAGGTTTCATATTGATGGACTTTGATACCCGATTGTCCATCGGATTTGGACTCAATATTTATGAGAGGTTTATTAGTAATTTAATCACTAATTAACTCAATTTGATTGAGTAATTATTTTTGGATCAAGTCCAATTGAATTGGATTCAGTTGGGTTTGACCCGATTAGGTTAAGAGTTGACCTAATCGTCGAGATGGTTTGGTCCCTGATTTGATCAGGGGTTGGGCTTAGTCAATTTTTGATTTGATTAGAATTTTATTGAGCCTAATTAAGCTTAATTAAGTTGGGTTTAATTTAGTCTAATTATGCTTAACCTATTTTGATTAGGTTGGTTCAATTAAGATCAAACCACCATTTGAATTTGAATCCCTGCATCACCTTAAATCTCTGCGCCCATTTGAATTCTTGAGAAGAAACTTCTTATGAATTTTCTCTCATGCAAAGCCCTTCTCACACCCACTCTTGTGCGCCAATATTTGGATAAAGATGATTAGCTAGCCATTCAAATTCAAAGCTTGTTTGAATTTGAATGGATAACTTATCTCTTGCGCCTACATTACATTATCCACTTTAGCACCCCACATCTCACACAAGAAAGAGTTTCTCATGAATCTTTTCCATGCACAAAGTAGCCTCACACCTTCTCTTCTCATGCCCAAGTGGATAGGGATGAGTTGGTTTTAGTTTGATTTCAAATTTGATTTGAATTCAAATGTGTAACCACTTGTCTTTATCCTCTCACGGGGATAAGACATGTTTTGAACTGTTTTAAAAGAGATAGGGAGGTGGGGCGTGCATAAAAAAATTTTGAGAAAGAAAGCGTGGTGTGAGGAAGCCTTGTGCATGAGGTGAAGGTCCAAAACCTTTCGAGAGAAAAAGAAAGAAAAGAAAGAAAATTGGGCGCAGGATTTTCAGTGTGTTCTCTAGGGTTTCAGCTTGGGGTTTGGGAAGTGAGTTAGTGAGATACGAGTGTCGTGAGCTCACCAAATTCAAGGGAGAGAATCATCTACTTCTCAAGCACATTTGCTGATGATTCAAAGCATCTATGGAATTGACAGACATCGATTGAAGGAGTTCGATCAGCATCAGCCATCGAAAGGGCTTTACAATGAGCTTGCACTCGTGAGGAGCCGATCAAATTGGGAGCCTCGTGTGGATGATCCATAGAGGTCAGACATACTGTGTGGCTACATTGCAGTGATCAAAGCCTTCCGACGGTGATCAGATTGCGGTGATCGACAATCCGCACAAAGGTATTATGTTCTGAACACAGAATAGTAAATTATTTACTATTCAAATTTGAATTTCAAATTTAAATGCATGCATACTGTATATCATATTTAGATCCTAGTATAGGGTAAATATATATTAATTAATTAGATTAATTAATTAATTTCTACTGTAAAATAATAATTTTAAAAAAGTTTTAAAATTATCATTTTACCCCTGCACTCAAATTTTGCTTCAACTGCTACCTGGGTATTGGATATCGAAAGTCTTATTAATATATGCAATTCGTTGCAGAGACTGCAGGTAAGTAAAAAATTTTGAGAGGGCGAGCAATTCCTTAATATTGGAGATGGAAGCCTTATTACAGTTCTGGCCTTGAAAACTTTGCAGCTCGTCTTCGAGTCCAGTAGTGTCATGTTACATGATTGTCATTATTATTCCTCCTTTATGATGAATGTCATCTCTGTAGGCTTTTTGGCCAAACTTAATTATATGTTTATAATAAAAAATAATTTTTGTGATATCATTATGAATGATACTATAATCATGCATGGATAATTAAAACATGTCATATAAATAATATCACGGTCTGTTAGTATAATGTACACACCTAGTAAATGTCCCAAAATAGATAATGTCAATGAATCCTACCTTTGGCATTGTGGCTTGGTCATATTAATAAGAATAGGATTGACAGGTTGATCAAAAAATATGTTCTTGAGATAGATGATTGTGAATCATTGCCTACCTGTGAATCTTGTCTTCTTAGTAAGATGACTAAGTCACCTTTTAAAGGAAAAAATGAAAGAGCCAGTGATGTCCTAGGTCTAATACATACTGATGTATGTGGGCCTATGAATATAAGTGCCAGAGGAGGATACTACTACTTCATTACGTTTGCAGACGACCTATCGAGATATGGGTATGTCTATCTTATAAAGCATAAGTCAGAATCATTTGAAATATTCAAACAATTTCGTGCTGAAGTAGAGAAATAAACTGAAAAGAGTATTAAGATCTTTTGGTCAGACTGAGGAGGTGAATACCTCACCAGTGAGTTTCTAACATATCTGAAAGAGAATGAGATTCTCTCACAATAGATCTCTTTTGGAGCACCACAACATAATGGTGTATCTAAGAGGAAGAATCGAACTTGTTAGACATGGTCCAATCCATGATGGGCTTTTTCAGTCTATTAATATATTTTTGGGGATATGCTCTCGAGACTGTCTGCTATTTTTTGAATAAGGTGCCTAGCAAGTCTGTCGATAAAACTCCATATGAGATATGGACTGGGTGTAAGCCGGTGCTCTCACATCTTAGGGTCTTAGGATGTCCAGCTTATGTCAAGTGTTTAAAGATAGATAAGCTTGGACCGAAGTTCGATGGATGCTTATTCATAGGGTATCCAAAAAAAACTAAAGGGTACTACTTGTACCTCATTGCAGAATAAAAGGTGTTTGTCAGCAATTCAGCAGCCTTTTTAGAAAAGGAGTTTCTTGGTGAAGGAGCTAATGCCTATAAAACTAAACTTGATGAAGTTCATGAGGTGGAAGGATCGACACATACAGAATTGAATTCGATTGGTGAATCAAATTCAGAGCTAGTAAAAACACCATTAAGGAGATCCGATAGAGTACCACGTCAGCCAGACAGATACTATGATTTCTGATCCGAGATGATGTTCCTATTGAACTTGATAAGAATGATGAGGATCCGATCACCTATATGGAGGCTATGCAAAGGCCTGACTCTCAAAAATAGCTTGAAGCCATGAAGTCCGTGATGGAGTCCATGGAGATTAATAATGTCTGGACACTAGTTGATCCACCTGAAGGGATAAAACCTATAGGGTGTAAATGGATTTTTAAGAGAAAAAGAGGAGTGAATGGGAAGATAGAGATCTATAAAGCCTGTCTAGTTGCTAAGAGTTATTGTCAGCATTATGGTATTGACTATGATGAGACGTTCTCTCTTATGGCAATGCTCAAGTCCATCCGAATTATGCTTGCTGTCGCTGCACACTTAGATTATGAGATCTGACAGATGGATGTCAAAATCACTTTTCTTAATAGAGAGCTGGAAGAAGAGGTGTATATGATACAACCTGAAGGGTTTACATCCACAGACGAGTTGAAAGTGTGCAAGCCGAAAAGATCAATTTATAGACTTAAGAAGGTATCGAAGAGTTAGAACATGCATTTTGATAAAGTAATCAAAATGTATGGCTTCGTTAGGAATGGAGAAGAGCCTTGCGTCTACAAATGGGTTTCCGATTCTGTGATCATTTTTCTTGAGCTATATGTGGATGACATACTGTTACTAAAAAATGACATCCCAACTTTGCAGAATGTGAAGCTATGGTTATCATCACAGTTCTCCATGAAGGACTTGAGAGAAGCATTCTACATCCTAGGGATGAAAATCTATAGAGATAGATCTAGAAGATTGCTTGGATTGTCCCAATCCACATACATTGACACCTAGTTGAAGCAATTCAACATAGATAATTTTAAGAAAGGCTATCTTTCGATAGGCCATTAAATTACTCTTTCCAACAAGGATTATCTGACAACTCCTGAGAAGAGAGAGAGCATGAGTAGAATACCATATGCTTCGACAGTGGAATTTATCATGTACGCTATGACATGTACAAGGCTAGATGTGGTCTATTCATTAGGGATAGTGAGTAGGTACTAGTCAGATCCAGATGAGAAGCATTGAAAGATTGCAAAAATAATTCTTAAGTATTTGAGAAATACTAAAGACCAATGGCTTATCTATGGAGACTCTGATCTGAAACTTGTGGGATATACTAATTCTAATTTTCAGTCAAATTGTGATGACAGCAGAAGTGTGTTGGGCTATGCATTCCCCTTGAATGGAGGAGCTATTTATTGAAAAAATTTTAAGCAACATACTGTGGCCGATTCTGTATGCGAAGTAGAATACATTGCTGCATTGGATGCTGCAAAGGAGGTGGTGTAGTTGCGAAAGTTCATTATCGAGCTGAAAGTTGTACCTTCTATTGATGGTCCTGTCTTGCTGTATTGTGACAGCTCCAGTGTCATAGCTCAGGTGAAAGAACCTAAGTTGCACCATCGCACTAAATATATTCTGTACCGCTATCACCTAGTGCGAGAGATCATGAATCGAGGTGACATCAAGCTTCAGAAGATCGACGGAAAAGAGAACCTAGCCAACCCCTTCACTAAAGCTCTCGAGATCAAAGAGTTTGATGAGTTCAAATGGAAGATGGGTATAAGATACTACAATGATTGGCTTTAGTCCAAGTGGGAGTTGTTGAAAATTATGTCTTATAATCAATCGTGTGATAATTGAGTTCATCCTTGTATATGAATTATTGGTCATTGAATAATAGTTATTCTGTTATTTTTCATCACAAAGTGATATCTTCCTTGAACTCTTGTACTGTGATGAAGTCTCTAGAACTATGCTAGTGTACGATAAAGAAAAGATTTATCATATAGTTCTTAAACAAGTTTGCGACCAAATGATACGTCATTATGGAATGATGATGTTTATCGAGTGAAGGTCGTTGTGTGCCATATGGGTTGATTGTCCTCTTAACCAAAGAGTATGGTGACACTGGTATGGTATACAGGTGAGATTAAGGGTACATCATCACTAAACAAGTGACTCACCTATTGAGCATTCTGCTGTCAAAAGCTGCTCACAAAATACATGGATATAAATATCCTTCAAACTTGAGATCATCATAGTAACTTATAAGCAACTCACTATGCTTTGATGTCAAATTATCTAAATTTTGAATGTAGTGACGGAAAGCTACTGGGAACAGTCAAGTACTTGCGAAGTCTGTGTATGGATAAGATGGGATTGACCACTCCGGATTATTGGAGTTGATGTATTGCTGTATTTTAATTTAGTAAAGTCTTGGTCAAGATAATCTATGGGATAGATTTGAAAGGTTGAAATACAATATGGATGAAGCAATCTCGATTGACAGTTTACCAGAGACCATCCTAGAGCATCCAGGGTCAAACGGATGAATTATATGATAACCATGAGTATGAATTCTAGAATATTCTTTTGTGATAATTTGACCTATCTGGATGTCAGAAATCATTGCTAGATGGTATCTCGATTAGTGCAGGAATTGGTTCCTGTGCTACCAGCTTAGTGTTTGAACCTATGGAGTCACGCACACAAGTCAGATAAAATAGGAAGGAATTGACCTATATTTATATGTCCAATTTGAAAGTACTTGACTTGATTGAACATATAAGCTAATTTGATTGAGAATCAAGTTATGGGTCAAATGGGATTGAAGAGTTGACTATGCCTAGCTAGCACTACACATGAGGTTCAGGTTCAATCCCAGGGATGAACAATTTCTATCTATGATCTATGGAATATACGAAAGATTGAATTTAAGTACTAATTAATTTTAGATTAGATCTAAATTAATTAGACTTAAATAGGTCTAAAATTCAAGTTAGACTTGGTACAAAAGTCCTAAGAGTTTACGATTGACAGTCTTTTGAAATTATTTCGAACCGACTTCGAATCGAATTCGAATCGGACCTATTTTGGATGAGATATGAGTATTCCTACTTGCACTAGGAATATCCACTCATGAAGTATGACCAAAAATTAGTTTGGTGCTTATTTGGGATGTCCCAAGTGGGTGTGGGAGTGGGTGCAAAGTGGATGTCATAAGTGATGGCAATTATATCTCATGTAGGAGTCCTTCTTTCATGAGTATTGGACTAATTCAAATCAGATTTGAATAAAGAGTCCTCCTCTCATTGGATCATGAGAATCATCTATAAATAGAGAGGGTCTCTACCTATGGATGAGAGAAGAGAATAGAATAGCAAACTAATCAAATTGAGAGAAGAGAAAAAGAGAGAGAGACATGTGTGTGAAGAGAGAGGTCCTTCATCTTCTACATCTCTTCCTTTGTTGCTGCCTCTTCTCCTTGGACATGGATCCTTTTTGGGCATCCTACCTGCTGGTGTGAGGTGTCACATCATCACATCTCATCCTTCGATTAATTGAGTTGCGAAGCCAATTGGATTGGAGTTCATCCTACTTTCTTGCAGCGTCTGACGTGCATGCGAAGTAGAGGGTCTACATATCTAGGCCTCTATGAAGGTTTATATTAGATAATTCGGGATTTGATCCCTGATTCTGTTGCGATTCATGTAAGGATTTGATCCTTAAATAAGTAGAACATTAGAAAAAATTTTTAGATGCAACTTGGGCATTCTGGAGGGAAACTGTTTCCTTCCCTTCACCTCTGTAATGCCAATATACTCCATCTCAGTGGTCGATAAGGTTGTGATGGGCTGTGAGTATGATCTCCACGAAACTGAACCTCCAAATAGACTGAATACAAAACCTATCATCGATCGCCAAGTGTCCACATCTCCACCAAAATCAACATCTACAAACCCTCCTATCAGCCCCCGAGCCTCTTTGGGTATGTTGGAGAGTCCTTCAGCACCTCCTCGCTATCCGTAGCAGATGCTGACTCCAATAGTACCCACCAAGTACCTGAAGATCTCCTTTAGTGCTCGCCAGTGCTCCTTGCCAGGCTGCTCCATGAACCTACTGATCTGGCCTACTGCATGGGTGATAACCGGCCTACAACACACCATGGCATACATAAGGCTTCCCACACAAGAGGCATATGGCACTCTATCCATTTTTTGAGCCTCCACAACAGTTTGTGGCGACATCATCTTTGAGAGCCTAAAGATTCCGACTAGTGGTAGCTCCATCGGTTTTGCTTCCTTCATCCTGAACCTCTCCAAGACCTTCTTGATGTAGCCTCCTGAAGATAAATGCAGTACCTTTTTGGCTCGATCTATGAAAATTTTCATGCCTAAGATCTTCATCGCAGGCTCCAAATCCTTCATCTCGAACTTTCGAGACAAGACTGCCTTCAGTTTCTGTACAATCTTTCTACTCTTGCATGTTATAAGTATATCATCCATATATAAGAGTAGAAACACCCTAGACCCTTCCTTTAAAGATCAAACATAAATACAAGAGTCATACTCGCACTTGAAAAGTCTGATGCTCCTCACATAGGAATCAAATCACTTGTACCATTGCCTCGACAACTACTTCAGTCCGTACAGTAATTTTTGTAGCGAACAGATCTTCCCTTCTACTCCTGGCTCTTGAAACCCCGATGGCTGCTCCATATAGATGCTCTCCTCTAGATACCTATGGAGGAACATCATCTTGACATCCATCTGCTCCAGCTCCAAATCCTGAGCAGCTATGATGCTCAGCAACGTCCTTATGGAAGTATGTCTGACGATAAAAGAGAAAACCTCACTGAAGTCGATGCCTTCCTTTTAGGAGTATTTTTTGGCCACTAGCCTCATCTTGTACCTGATACCTCCATACTCTGAAGGCCCCTCTTTACATTGGTAAACCCATTTGCAACCAATGGGTTTCTTCCCCTGTGGCAACTGCACCAATCGCCACATCTTCTTCTTGTGGAGAGACTGCATCTCCTCAGACATTGCTCAGACCCACCTCTCTCAGTTCTAGCTCTCCATGGCCTCCTTGTAGGTGTAAGGGTCCCTATTCACTATCACCAAGATATATGATAACATCTCCTTGAAGCCATATCGTTCTGGTTGCCTGACATTCATTTTGGGATTGTGCAGTGCAACCCCGATGTCTGTCCTAGGTCCAGCTTGCTCCTGCTGGACCTCTTGGCTTCTATCACCCATCTGAGCTCTCTCCACCTATGGAGATACATCTAAAGAGTACTCCACCTGAATATCAAGTCCTCCCGATGCACCTGTAAGAGGCAAAAAAGAATAGGATGTAAGTTGTCCAACGCTGCCCTGCTGGACCTTCTGCTGCTCCTGTTGCTCTTCCATGCCATCTCACCTTTGGAGAACTAAATTTTTATTGAAGGTGACATCTCTACTGATGATGACTTTCTTCTCCAAGAGATCCCATAGTCGGTATCCTTTAATTCCTCAAGGATACCCTAAAAATACCATCTTTCGTGACCTAGCGTCCAACTTGGTCCGCTCACCAGCATCGATGTGCACATATGTCGTGCACGCAATCATCCTTGGATGGCTCAGTCCAATCCTCCTTCTAGACCATTTTTTCTTTGAAATACCACCATCTAATCTTATGTGAGGTGACTGATTCACTAAATAGCAGGCTGCATCCACTATATCAACCCAAAATGCCTTAGGAAGCCCTGCTTGCGGCCTCATGCGCCGTGCCTTTTTCAAAAGGGTTCTGTTGATCCTCTTGGCCATCCAATTTTGCTGAGGAGTCCCTCTAATCGAGAAATACCTTTTGATGTCGCACTCCTCACGAAAAATATGAAACTCCCTGCTGGTGTACTCTCCACCATTATCGGACCGCAGACACTTCAAGCTCCAACCTGTCTCCTTCTCCACCTCAGCTTTCCACACCTTGAATTTGGTGAAGAGTTCTGATTTCTCCTTCATGAAGTAGATGCATAGCTTCCTCAAGAAATCATCTATAAAGGTCAAGAAGTATCTCACCCCACTTTTTGCTAAAATTGGGGTCGGTCCTTACACATCAATGTGGACTAGTTCCAGTGGGGCTGCACTGCGAATTGAACTAGTGGTGAGCTGCACTCTCCTCTATTTTCTCACTGGCATGGCTCACATATATCTGAAATATCTCTATTCAGATCTGGAATCAGACCATGCTTGCTCAGCTCCTTCATCCCAAGATCACTCATATGGCCTAGGCGGTAGTGCCACAACCGATGAGCCCCCTGCTGATCCTACACTGCAGTTGCTGCATCAGATTCTTCGATCACCATAGATCCTTCCAACTTGTAGAGATTATTCTCCATTCTTCTATCTCTCATCATCACCATGGCTCCATTAGAGATGTTCAAGACTCTACTTCTGGCATGACTGCTGAAGCTGAAGTTGCTCCACTCCAAATAGCCCAATGACACCAGATTCTTCTTCAATTCTGGGACGTGCTTCACATTTGTGAGAGTCTGCACCATCCATCAAACATCCTCACTCGAATGCTCCCTATGCCAGCAACCTTGCATGGGTGATCATCTTTGAGTGTCACAGTCTCCTCATCAATCTTGGTGTATGTCACAAACCAAGATCAGTTTGGGGTGTACTGATGCGAACAAGCTGAATCCAGGGTCCATACATTTGTGTATCGCCTATGACCATCAGATACCACCAAGAGGTCATCCTCTACCTCCTGATCAGCCATCATACCCAGCACCTCACATTCTCCCTTGTCTCTCTTCTTGCTTTTTCACCGCGGGCAATCTTGCTTGAAGTGCCCGATCTCATTGCACTTGTAGCACCGAGCCACTTTTTTGCTACTGCTCTTCTGGGACTTTGATCATCCTCTTGACTTGCCTCTTCCTTTTCCTCTTTCTAATCTCTCCCTCACGGCCAAGCCCTCCTGGGGAGCTCCATCCTTGGTTATCTTTTCTCGTTGTTCATTGGAGTGCAGCATCAAGATCATGTCTTCATACTCCAAAGTCTCCTTGCCATACAACAGCATCGTCACCAATGGATCATAGGAAGGGGGCAGCGAGCATAGCAATAATAGAGATCTATCTTCCTCCTCCATCTTCACTCTAATGTTCAGCAATTCGTTGCACATCTTGTCGAACCTCTAGATGTGACTCAAGATATCTCTGCCTTCTTGCATTCGAAGGCTATACAGTCTCTTCTTCAACATCAGCTTGTTGCACATATTTTTTTTCATATACATGGTGTTCAACTTCAACCACAAACCCTTCGAAGACTTCTCTTCTAACACCGAATAGAGAGCTGCATCCGCCAAACACCCTTTAATCACCGAACAAACCTTCTTCTCTAGGGACATCCATTGACGATCCGACATCCCTTTAGGCTTCTCCTCCAACATCTGATCTAGATCTACCTGAATCAAGAGATCTTCAATCCTAACTTTTCACATAGAAAAATTTTTTTTCCTATCAAACTTCTCAAAATTGACCTTCATGTTGCTCTGATACCACGGGCTTTGATACCAACACGGGCTCTGATACCAACTATTGTGCCATATTTCTAGGTGTGTAGAGTACCTCCCACTAGGAGATCAATGAAGAAAACTCACTGGAAGGGGATGAAACATGTTGAAGAAAAATAGCCTTCCTGATTTCAACAGCCTTGTAAATCTTGTCAGTAGGATTTCCTTCTTCGAGTTGAACCCCTTCTCTACCAGATCTAAAATCCATCTTTTGGGACATGGAATCACTATTGATGAAGCCTCCAAAAATTAAAAAAATAGGACTTGAAACTCTTCTTGGGTGGTCAAGAGGGGGCACTCAAAATAGGGGCATGCACAAAGGGAGGGGCATTGGTTTCTAGCGCCTCCTTTCTTTTCTTTTTGGGATGGCAGCCAAGAAACTCTGGGTTTCTTGGTTCTAGGGTATGGAGAAGACCAGAGAGAGAGAAGAAGAAAGAGAGAGAAAGTTTAGGGAGAAAATAATTTCATTGATTGAACCATTCATACAAATCCTAAATACAAAGGTATTTATACAAGGTCAATATGACCCAACCACAAAATTTTCTTGGCTAACTTGATATGAGATTTGTGCTAATCCAAACTCATGTACATCTATGATTTGAACAAATCTCATCTAGCTAGAATTCAAATCTAGTCCAAAATAAGTTAGCCCCTTGAGGTTTAAGTCTCCTGAACCTCAAGATCCGAAAGGCTGACAGCCTTTCATCCTAGGACCCAAACTAGTCCTAAAAGTTCCATGAGCACCTCATGGACTTTGGACCTTGGCCTTAGCCTTAGTCCCCTGAGCCTTGGGAGCACCACATGAGGCCCAACACAAACTCTATCCTTATCCTTCATGGGATGCCACCTTAAGAAGGGCTTTTTGGTGCACCCAATCAGATGAGATCTTTGGCATGAGGAACTTCAAAGAGGGGGCATGAAAAATCAGAGAGGGGGTGTGCTTCCATACGTGAGACACCGAGGAAGAGATCTTCCTCTTAGGCATGAGGTCTAGGGTGGGTCTAGGGTTTTTGATTGCTCTAGATTTGTGTGAGAAAAATACAAGAGAGTTTAGTCTTCTTTCTTCCACACCACCTCCTCCTCGACAAGCTTCGTCTTCTCATCTGGAGGTGTTCAGGCGATCTGAAGAAAGGAGTCTTCAATAGCCATTCAAGGCCTTCTACATGAGCTATCACTCTCAAGAAGGATGATCTGTTTGGAGCTTCGAGTGGATTATCTGTAAAGGCTGAATGCGCTATGCGACTGTTGGGCATCAGAAAGAATCTCATACCATATTCAGTAGCAATGGCAATCATCGACCCGTGATAAGAAAATGAGTTATGAACTCATCTGATCAGATCTAATGGTTAGATCTGATTTAGGGTATCGATATGATTGATGCAGTCTTTTTTTTAAATCTAATTTTTCTATGTATAAATTGTTAGAAAGGGAAGGGCAGATTACATGCATGTATTTCAAAATTATTTTGAATTCACAGCAGAATAAAATAGATTAACTATTTTTATCATGCATTAAATCAGATCTAAAACCTTTCCTAACATGGATCTAAGATATATAAAATCTAAAATTAATTTATGAGATCAGATCTCATACCTTATCATGGGTGGAAGAGCTCCACAATCGATGATCAAAAACATGATCGATTCCTGAAGCCGCACAAACACCCGACATCTACAGGTATCCACATGAGATCCGATCTGATCTGAAACTTATCTATTTTTCCAAGGTACTAGCTCCCTTACAGAGAAGATCTTTTGATAATTGGTTTGATCCTTCTTCAGATTTAGAAGATGATCTTCAGTCGAAGAAGCAGTGGAGGTAGAAGAAAGATAGCAGCAGTGCAGCTTTCTTCCTCAGAGTCCCACGCCTTGTACCACTGGAGTTTTTCCTTCAAACATGGAAGGAAGGATGCCCAAAAATCCCTCTCTCACTCTAGTGGTCAGCCAAATATTGTTCTAATCTCAAAAGCCCTCTAGAGGCATCCAAAAGGCAGATTTTTTTAAGGTGGCATCTAATAGAGTCCTGATAGAGTCAAACTCTATTAAAAATTCAAATTAAATTTTAGATTTAAACCAAAACTTATTGTTGGGAAATGTGTCCCGAAAAGCCAATCGTCAAGCTGTTGACGGTTGAGCAACCAAGTATTGTAATTGATTTGTTAATAAATAAAATATATTTGGCATCTTCATCATAAGCTTTCATCTTCTAATGAACTCCGTTGTTATGATGAAGTCCTTAGGACTATTTAGATTTGATAAAGAGAGGATTTATCGATTAGTCCTTAAAATTGTTCACGATCAAATGATAAGCTGTTAATAAGGACGACAGCTTCTATCGAGCATAGGTCGCTGTAGGCCATATGGGTTGGTTGTCCTCTTAATCAAGGAGTGTGGAGATACTGGTATGGCATACAGGTGAGATATAAGGGTACATCATCATTGAACGTGACCAACTCTAGAGCATTCTGCTGTCGAGAATGTCTCTGATGGGATATAGGTATAAGTGTCCCTTAGACCTGAGATCGTCTCAGTGACTTGCAAGCAACTCACTGTGCTTTGGTACTGGACTAACTGAATTTCTAATTCAGGGATGGAAGGCTTCTGGGCATAGTCAAGTACTTACGAAGTCAGAGTGTGATCGAGATGGGATTGACCACTCCAAGAGTTGGAGAAGAATGAGTCGCTGTATTTCAATTTAGCAAAACCTTGACCAGGGTAATCCATCAGATGGATTTGATATTTTGAAATACAATGTGGACAACCTGATCAGAGTTGACAGTTGAACTCTGGGGTGTCCTATGATCATTTTGGTCAAGGGGATGAATTATATGAAAAGTATATCCGCATGGGTTCTAAGGATGTTGTTCTACATATTCGACCTATCCGATCGTCGGGTACCATTGCTAGATGATCACTTCGATTGGTACAAGAATTTATTCCTGTGCTACCAGCTTAGGTTCGGACCTATGAGGTCACACACATTAGAGTTCATGATTCGATCGGATGGTTGATCAATGATTAAGAATCGTTCTAGGGTTAAATGATCAATACGATTGACATTTAACCCAGTGCAAGTGTTGCAGGAGGATCGATTAGTAATTCGATTGCTAATTGGCTTAATTTGATTAAGCCAATGGGCTGAGATTAAATCTAATTAAATATTATTTAATTAGATTTAATTTGAGCTTGATTGGATCAAGTCCAATTGATTTATTGGATAAGCCAAGTGCAAGAAAAAACTAGTCCTAGTTCAACTAGGACTTGGGTCAATCTAATTTCTAATTTGATTAGAAAATTAAATCAGATTTAAATCTAATTTAATCTGATTAAATTAGGTTCTTAATTAGGTTAAGATCTATTTTAATTAGATTGATCTAATTTTGGTTTGATTTGGTTTGAGAAATCAAATTAAAACAAGTCAGAAGATAGAATCCTAGTAAGACTAGGATTCCACCTTGCACCACATAAGCCTTCCCCATGCCCACTCTCTCATTCAATACCAATCTTCTCTTATTTTGTGTGACAAAAGCCCTCTCCCAGGTCTCTCCTACGTTCACAAAATGTCTCCTCTTTTCCTTCTTACATGGAAGGTGGTTTGGATCAAATCAAAAAGGAATAAGTTTGGATTTCAAATTCTATGAGATAGAGTTTTAGAAATCCAAAACTCTTTCAACTTTACATCAAATTTATCCAAATTTTTTTAGAATTTTTGTGGCTTTTAGGGTATACATTGTGCATCCTTTGTTGGTGATCCATGCATGAAAATAAGGAGGAGGTGCTCAAGAGTTGGGCGCCCCTTATCTTGCCATGTTTGGATAAGCCTGATAAGAGTCTATTCTACTGGCAAGTACCTTAGATTAGATAGTGTGTTAGATATCTATTTATGGCATTGGAGGCTAGGTCATATAAATAAGAACAGAATAAACAGGTTGACTCAAGAGGGAATCTGCGAAGTCAGTGATTGTGAATCACTTCCAACCTGTGAGTCATGTCTTCTTGGTAAAATGACCAAGTCACCTTTTACTGAAAAAGGTGAGAGAGCTACTGAGCTCTTGGGCCTAGTACATACTGATGTATGCGGGCCCATGAGCACTAGTGCTAGAGGTGGATATTTTTACTTCATAACTTTCACAGATGACCTATCCCGATATGGATATGTCTATCTGATGAAACATAAGTCGGATTCATTTGAAATGTTCAAATGATTCCAAAGTGAAGTAGAAAAATAAACTGGGAAGAGTATTAAAACTCTTCGATCTGATCGAGGAGGAGAATACCTTTTTAGTGAGTTTCTCACATATCTAGGAGAGAATGGGATTCTCTCCCAATAAACTCCTCCAGGAACACCACAGCATAATGGTGTGTCTGAAAGGAGAAATCGGACTCTGTTAGACATGGTCCGATCCATTATGGGTTTTGCTAGCTTGCCAATATCGTTCTGGGGATATGCACTCGAATCGACCTGTTATCTGTTAAATAGGATTTCAAGTAAGTCTGTAATTAAGACTCCATATAAGATATGGACGGGACGTAAGCCAGCACTTTCACACCTTAGGGTCTGGGGGTGCCCGGCCTATGTCAAATGATTAGTCACAGACAAACTTGGACCTAGGTCTGACAAATGCTCATTCATAGGGTACCCCAAAGAGATAAAAGGATATTTTTTCTACCATGCTGATGAACAAAAGGTGTTCGTCAGTCTTAAGGCAATCTTTTTAGAAAAAGAGTTCCTTGGTGAAGGAACCGTTGCCTCTAAGGTTGAACTTGATGAAGTTCATCAGGTAGAAGGACCGACACCAATAGCTGAACCTGAGTCGGATATGATTAGATCAGATCTGGAGCCCAATATACCTACACAATTAAGGTGATTCGGTAGAGTACCACATCAGTCGGACAGATACTACTATTTCTTGGTCCGGGACGGTGATCCTATCGAACTTGATGAGAATAATGAGGATCCGATCACCTATATGGATGCAATGCAGAGACCTGATTCTGAGAAATGGCTTGAAGCCATGAAATCCGAAATGAAGTCCATGAAGGTCAACGATGTATGGACATTGGTTGACCCACCTGAAGGGGTTAAACCCATTGGGTATAAATGGGTCTTCAAAAGGAAGAGGGGCGCAGACGGAAAGGTGGAGACCTATAAAGCCCGTTTGGTCACCAATGAGTATCGTCAACGTTATGGTATTGACTATGACGAGACGTTTTTCCCTGTGGCAATGCTCAAATCCATTCGGATAATGCTTGCAATAGCTGCCCATCTGGATTATGAGATCTGACAGATGGATGTAAAGACAGCTTTTCTGAATGGAGGCTGACTGAAGAGGTGTATATGATACAACCTGAGGGGTTTACATCCACAGATGAGTTCAAGGTGTGCAAGCTTCAGAGATCCATTTATGGATTGAAGCAAGCTTCTCAGAGTTGGAACATGCATTTTGATAAGGTGATCAAAATATATGGCTTCATTAAGAATGGAGAAGAGCCTTGCATCTATAACTGGGCAAATGGTCTAGTTGTGGTATTTCTTGTCTTGTACGTGGATGACATTCTCTTAATCGGGAATGACATCTCCGCACTACAGGGAATAAAAATTTGGTTGTCATCATGGTTCTCCATGAAGGACTTGGGTGAAGCATCCTACATCCTAGGGATGAAGATCTATAAGGATAGATCTAAAAGGATGCTTGGGTTATCCTAGTCCATGTACATAGACACTGTGCTGAAGAGGTTCAGCATGAAGAATTCGAAGAAGGGCTATCTATCGATAGGCCAATGAATTTCTCTCTCTAAGAAGGATTGTCCGACAACTCCTGAAGAGAGAGAGCGTATGAGTAGAGTCCCATATGCTTCAGTCGTGGGATCTATCATGTACGCTATGACATGTATAAGACCAGATGTGGCATACTCACTAGGAGTAGTGAGTAGATACCAATCTGATCCTGGAGAAAATCACTGAAAAGTGGTTAAAGCCATCCTTAAGTATTTGAGAAATACTAAGGACCAATGGTTGGTTTATGGCGAGTCAGATCTAAAACTTGTGGGGTTCACAAACTCCAGCTTTTAATCTGACCATGATGACAGCAGAAGCATGTCGGGTTATATCTTTACTCTGAATGGTGGAGCTATCTACTGGAAGAGTTTCAAGCAGCATACTGTGGCAGACTCTGTTTGTGAAGCAGAGTACATCACAGCATCGGATGCCGCGAAAGAAGCTGTGTGGCTAAGGAAATCCATCACTGAGCTTGGAGTAGCACCCTCCCTCGATGGTCCAGTCCTACTCTACTGCGACAGCACTGGTGCCATAGCTCAGGCGAAGGAACCCAAAGCACATCTGCGGACAAAGGACATCTTGCGCCGCTTTCACCTGGTCTGAGAGATCGTGGATCGAGGTGACATCGACCTTCCGAAGATCGATGAAAAGGAGAACCTGACCGACCCCTTCACTAAAGCTCTGGCGATAAAGGAGTTCGATAATCACAAGTCGAAGATGGGTATTAGATACTGTGCCGAGTGGCTTTAGGACAAGTGGGAGTTGTTGGGAAATGTGTCCCGAAAAGCCAATCGTCAAGCTGTTGACGGTTGAGCAACCAAATATTGTAATTGATTTGTTAATAAATAAAATATATTTGGCATCTTCATCATAAGCTTTCATCTTCTAATGAACTCCGTTGTTATGATGAAGTCCTTAGGACTATTTAGATTCAATAAAGAGAGGATTTATCGATTAGTCCTTAAAACTGTTTATGACCAAATGATAAGTTGTTAATAAGGATGACAGCTTCTATCGAGCATAGGTCACTGTAGGCCATATGGGTTGGTTGTCCTCTTAACCAAAGAGTGTGGAGACACTGGTATGGCATACAGGTGAGATGTAAGGGTACATCATCATTGAACGTGACCAACTCCAGAGCATTCTGCTGTCGAGAATGTCTCTGATGGGATATAGGTATAAGTATCCCTTAGACCTAAGATCGTCTCAGTGACTTGCAAGCAACTCACTGTGCTTTGGTACTGGACTAACTGAATTTCTAATTCAGGGATGGAAGGCTTCTGGGCACAGTCAAGTACTTACGAAGTCAGAGTGTGATCGAGATGGGATTGACCACTCCAAGAGTTGGAGAAGAATGAGTCGCTGTATTTCAATTTAGCAAAACCTTGGCCAGGGTAATCCATCAGATGGATTTGATATTTTGAAATACAATATGGACAACCTGATCAGAGTTGACAGTTGAACTCTGGGGTGTCCTATGATCATTTTAGTCAAGGAGATGAATTATATGAAAACTATATCCGCATGGGTTCTAAGGATGTTGTTCTACACATTCGACCTATCCGATCGTCGGGTACCATTGCTAGATAGTCACTTCGATTGGTACAGGAATTTGTTCCTGTGCTATCGGCTTAGGTTTGGACCTATGAGGTCAGACACATTAGAGTTCATGATCCGATCGGATGGTTGATCAACGATTAAGAATCGTTCTAGGGTTAAATGATCAATACGATTGACATTTAACCCAGTGCAAGTGTTGCAGGAGGATCGATTAGCAATTTGATTGCTAATTGACTTAATTTGATTAAGCCAATGGGCTGAGATTAAGTCTAATTAAATATAATTTAATTAGATTTAGTTTGGACTTGATTGGATCAAGTCCAATTGGTTTATTGGATAAGCCAAGTGCAAGAAAAAACTAGTCCTAATTCAACTAGGACTTGGGTCAATCTAATTTCTAATTTGATTAGAAAATTAAATCAAATTTAAATCTAATTTAATCTGATTAAATTAGGTTCTTAATTGGGTTAAGATTTATTTTAATTGGATTGATCTAATTTTGGTTTGATTTGGTTTGAGAAACCAAATTAAAACAAGTCATAAGATAGAATTCTAGTAAGACTAGGATTCCACCTTGCACCACATAAGCCTTCCCCACTTCCTCTCTCTCATTCAATGCCAATCTCCTCTTATTTTATGTGACAAAAGTCCTCTCCCAGGTCTCTCCCACGTTCACAAAAGGTCTCCTCTCTTCTTTCTTACATGGAAGGTGGTTTGGATCAAATCAAAAAGGAATAAGTTTGGATTTCGAATTCTATGAGATAGAGTTTTAGAAATTCAAAACTCTTTCAATTTTGCACCGAATTTATCCAAATTTTTTTAGAATTTTCGTGGCTTTTAGGGTGTACATTGTTCATCCTTTATTGGTGATCCATGCATAAAAATAAGGAGGAGGTGCTCAAGAGTTGGGCGCCCCTTATCTTGCCATGTTTGGATAAGCCTTGACTAGGTATTTGACCTAGATAAGGACTCTATCATATCTCTCTGTATAAAATGAATTTCTTCATGAAATTTTTGGAGAAGATAGATATTTGAGAGTCCTTTTGGCCATCCAAAAATCAAAGAGAAAGACCTTTGGTTCATGGAGATATAAAAGACACAAGTTAGGGTGTCTAGAGAGAGAAACGAGAAGAAGAAGAGGGTCTTCTTCTAGGGTTGTTTGTTTTCATATCTTTCCTCCCTCCATCTTGAGTTTTCTGAGAGTGTATCAGATCTGAAACTTCTCCTTTTACTTTTCATCTTTGGAAGAGTCCAAATCAAGAAGAAGGAGGCACCTGATCAACCATCAAAGAAGGATCAGCGCAGTACTAGCATACTGTGCTGATTTCCTGAAGCAGGACTTCTGATCGAGATTCGTGAGCTTGTGTGGATGACTCCTAGAGGCCAGATGCATGTGCAGCTTGCAACATCATCCTCAAGTCCGAATCAATGAGGTTAGAATGTATAACTTGCAAGGTAATAGATCTGATCTATTGTTTAATACATACATTAGATGTAGTATAGAAACATGTTGATATGATCAACATGTAGTTCATGCTATATTTATATATTTTAATTTTTAATTTAATGCTATGTAATAATCATATAATAGGATCTTAGATCTAGAGATTATCTAATTTTAGAAAATAATTTTGATTTATTTTAGTCTTCCGCTGTATGATCTTGAAAAAGTTTCAAGATCTAACCCTGAAACCCTAGATCTGGTTTCTACACTTATCCCTATCCAAATGAGGGAAAAAGTGGTCGACCAAGAGGTCAAAAACCTGATGCAAATCTGAAATTTGTGTGAGGAGAGAAGGGGCATGCACAATGGGTGGTGCATGGAAGAGTCCTTCACAAAATGGACTCCAGGGTTTTGGATTGAGCCTCAAACCAAAAGTAATTTGGTTCAGACCCAAACATCTGATTGAACCTAATCTAATTAGATCTTTAATCAGATTAAATTCTAATCTAATTAAAATTTAATTAAACCCAAATTTAGATCAAATCAAAAATTAATTCCATGGTAATTGAGTCATCTCATAACTCAATCAAATCATACCCAATTCAAGTCAAACTAAATCCAATTCAATTAGACTTGATCTAAGACTTATTTCTCAATCAAATTGAGTCTAATTAGTAATCAAATTATTAATTAATCCTCTTACAACTTTTGTATTTGATTAATTATCAATCATATTGACAATTATACCTTTAACGATTCATAATCGTCGATCAATCATCGGATCAGACAAAAAACTCTTTTGTGTATAATCTCATAGGTTCTATTCTATCTGATAGTAAGACACATTATGATCTTTATCATAATATCATCGAAACTCTTTTGATGGGTTGGAATAATTTCAACATTGCCCATCGAGAATCATCGATCATCAAGATAATACTCGTAGATCCCACAATCCACCAGTGACACCTAGCAGTATGCAGTGGCAACCCAGTAGAATAGAAATATGAACTTCTAGATATAGTTATCATATGATTCAGTCCTTCTATCGAAAGTCTCGACTTGACGAAGGTCATAGATAACTCGTCAAACCCCATCGTCAGTCATATGCAAGATTGGCTCGACTTGAGTTCTCTTATGAATCTCGTGGAAACTCCATTCTAGAATTCACTCTTACTTTGACCAAAGACTTATTGAACTCAGTCTCACGAATCACATAGGACTATATTTTTTCTACTAAGATCGATAGATTCCATCTAAGTGCATCCACTCTTAACAGTAAATCTGAACCCATCATAGCCAACATACACAGTAAGGATCCGAATGGCTAGGGATCAAGTAGACGTGCAGTCAAACTATAGCAGCCTCACTGCAGATAGCCAATACATCACAGGTTAAAAGATTAGTCATACCACTATAGCATCGAGAATACAACTAACAAGTGAGTAGACATCCAAATAGTTTCTCGTAATGATCATGCTCAGTGCAAGTTATTCTCTAACAACCACCTGCATTATCATCCTAATATCACCATACTACAGACTCGAAACTCATCTGTCAAAAAAGGAAGTGATCATACATCGATCTAACTAAATCAATCACTGTCCTCCATGATGATCCTCTGATCGAGAGTATTTAAAAATTAACTACTAATAGCGTATGTCTCAAATTCTCAACACCTTGAGAATATACAAAATCATCTTTGTTAATTTTTTGGACAAATCATGGACACATAAACATGACTAAAAATAAGAATGCCCTTTATTAATAATAAAAAATTTACAAGTTCAAATACAAGCTCTAGAAATACAAATATGTTAGCCAATAATAGACTTTCTTGGGCACACATCTAACAAACTCCTACTTGACCTAAAGCCAATTGGCCATAAACCTAAGACCCATCTTTTCAAGGTGAGCTTCGGTCTTCTGCTGGTTGAGAGGCTTTGTCAGTGGATCCACCATATTTTTTGTAGAGTCAACTTTCTACACATTGACGAACTTCTTCTCAAGATATTCACATATAATATAGAATCACCGTTCAATATGCTTGGACTTCTGTTGAGATCTGAGCTCCTTAGCAAGGGCTATGGCACTATTGTTGTCACAGTACAGTGCAATGGCATCTGATGACATCACACTTAGCTCTACAATAAATTTTTTGAACTAAAATACTTCCTTAACAGCTTCAGAGGCAGCGATGTAGCCAGCTTCCATGATCGAATTTGCAATGACTGATTGTTTGAAACTTTTTCAGCTAACCGATCCTTCATTACACAAAAAAATACACCCCGACGTAGAACTTCTATCATCGATATCAGACATGAAGTCTGAATCGATGTATCCTTCTACTTTTAGCTCCGAACCTCCTCCAAAGATTAAGAACAAATCTTTAATTCTTCTCAAATACTTAAGAATGTTCTTTACAGCTATCCAGTGCTCCTCATTTGGATTCGACTGATATCTGCTCATGACACTCACGGCAAGAGCTATATCAGGTCATGTTCACAGTATGGCATACATGAGACTCCCTATAACTGAAGTATAAGGGATCTTGCTCATACGTTGGATCTTTTCAGGTGTGTCAGGACACATCATTTTTGAAAGATGAATGCTATGTCTAAGAGGCAAGATCTCTCTCTTAGAGTTTTCTATACTGAAATGCTTCAGCACCTCCTCTATGTACATTCACTGTGAGAGTCCTATCATTCTCTTAGATCTATCCCTATAGACCTTAATACTAAGAATATAGGAAGCTTCTCCTAGGTCTTTCATAGAGAATTCTTTTGACAACCAAACTTTGACTAATGTCAGTATGGGAATATCATTCCCAATCAGGAGGATGTCATCTATGTATAATACAAAAAATGTGACAGCACTCCCACTGATCTTTTTATACACACACGGCTCCTCCTCATTTTTGATAAAATCAAATGATTTGATTACATCATTAAAGAAAGTGTTCTAACTCCGAGATACTTGCTTAAGTCCATAAGTGGACCTTTGCAGCTTGCAGATTTTGTGATCACTATCACTAGTTGTCAAACCCATAGGCTGCTCCATATAAATATCTTCCTCAAGATATCCATTTAGGAAGGCAGTTTTCACATCCATCTATCAGATCTCATAATCATAATACGTTGCAATCGTAAGTAAAGTATGGATGGATTTCAGCATAGCTACTAACGAAAAAATCTCTTGATAGTCAATGCCTTCGCATTGACTATAATCTTTTGCCACCAGTCTTGCCTTATAGGTCTCTACCTTACCATCCAACCCATTTTTTTTTTTATAAATCCATTTACACCCAATAGATACAATACCTTCAAGTGGATCTACTAAGGACCATATTTGGTTGGAATGCATGGAGTCAATTTCTGACTTTATTACTTTCATCCATTTCTCGGAGTCTCCATCTAACATCGCCTCATCATAGATTTTGGGATCATTCTTAATATCCCTATCTCCTACAAAGAACACTTCCTTTAGATCCTTTGTAAGTATACCTAAGTATCTTTTCAGAGGATGAAAGATCCTATTTGATCTATGAGGTGGAGGAGGTACTAAATTTACTGGATCATTACTGGATTCAGGTTCTTGGACTCGACGCTCTTCAGAGATTTTCTCTTCAAGCTCAATCTTCCTCCCACCACCTCTATCTTGGACAAACTCTTTTTCTAAGAAGACAGTATGATGGCTCACAATCACATTGTGATCCTCTGGAAGATAAAAATAGTATCCCATAGATTTCTTAAGATATCTTATAAAATGAGCCCTAAGTGACCTAACCTCTAACTTGTCCATTTGTTGTCGTTTGACATGAGCCAGACATCTCCAAATCTTAAGGTACCCAAGAGATGATTTCTTACCATGTCATAACTAATAGGTGTGGCAGGAATGGATTTAGAGAGAACCCTGTTGGGAAATGTATCCCAAAAAGCCAATCGTCAAGCTGTTGACGGTTGAGCAACCAAGTATTGTAATTGATTTGTTAATAAATAAAATATATTTGGTATTTTCATCATAAGCTTTCATCTTCTAATGAACTCCGTTGTTATGATGAAGTCCTTAGGACTATTTAGATTCGATAAAGAGAGGATTTATCGATTAGTCCTTAAAACTGTTCACGACCAAATGATAAGCTGTTAATAAGGACGACAGCTTCTATCGAGCATAGGTCGCTGTAGGCCATATGGGTTGGTTGTCCTCTTAACCAAGGAGTGTGGAGACACTGGTATGGCATACAGGTGAGATGTAAGGGTACATCATCATTGAACGTGACCAACTCCAGAGCATTCTGCTGTCGAGAATGTCTCTGATGGGATATAGGTATAAGTGTCCCTTAGACTTGAGATCACCTCAGTGACTTGCAAGCAACTCACTGTGCTTTGGTACTAAACTAACTGAATTTCTAATTCAGGGATGGAAGGCTTCTGGGCACAGTCAAGTACTTGCAAAGTCAGAGTGTGATCGAGATGGGATTGACCACTCCAAGAGTTGGAGAAGAATGAGTCGCTGTATTTCAATTTAGCAAAACCTTGGCCAGGGTAATCCATCAGATGGATTTGATATTTTGAAATACAATGTGGACAACCTGATCAGAGTTGACAGTTGAGCTCTGAGGTATCCTATGATCATTTTGGTCAAGGGGATGAATTATATGAAAACTATATCCACATGGGTTCTAAGGATGTTGTTCTACACATTCGACCTATCCGGACGTCGGGTACCATTGCTAGATGGTCACTTCGATTGGTATAGGAATTTATTTCTATGCTACCGACTTAGGTTCGGACCTATGAGGTCACACACATTAGAGTTCATGATCCGATCGGATGGTTGATCAACGATTAAGAATCATTATAGGGTTAAATAATCAATACGATTGACATTTAACCCAGTGCAAGTGTTGCAGGAGGATCGATTAGCAATTTGATTGCTAATTGGCTTAATTTGATTAATCCAATGGGCTGAGATTAAGTCTAATTAAATATGATTTAATTAGATTTAGTTTGGGCTTAATTGGATCAAGTCCAATTGGTTTATTGGATAAGCCAAGTGCAAGGAAAGACTAGTCCTAGTTCAACTAGGACTTGGGTCAATCTAATTTCTAATTTGATTAGAAAATTAAATCAGATTTAAATCTAATTTAATCTGATTAAATTAGGTTCTTAATTAGGTTAAGACCTATTTTAATTGGGTTGATCTAATTTTGATTTGATTTGGTTTGGGAAACCAAATTAAAACAAGTTATGAGACAGAATCCTAGTAGGACTAGGATTCCACCTTGCGCCACATAAACCTTCTCCATGCCCTCTCTCTTATTCAACGCCAATCTCCACTTATTTTGTGCGACAAAAGCCCTCTCCCAGATCTCTCCCACGTTCACAAAAGGTCTCCTCTCTTCTTTCTTACATGGAAGGTGATTTGGATCAAATCTAAAAGGAATAAGTTTGGATTTCGAATTCTATGAGATAGAGTTTTAGAAATCCAAAACTCTTTCAATTTTGCACCGAATTTATCCAAATTTTTTTTGGAATTTTTATGGCTTTTAGGGTTTATATTGTACACCCTTTTCTGGTAATATATGCATGAAAATATGGAGGAGGTGCTCAAGAGTTGGGCGTCCCTTAACTTGCCATGTTTGGATAAGCCTTGACTAGGTGTTTGACCTAGACAAGGACTCTATCATATCTCTCTATATAAGACAAGTTTCTTCATGAAATTTTAAGGAGAGATAGTTTTTTGAGAGCCCTTTCTACTATTCAAAAATCAGAGAGAAATACCTTTGGGTCGTGGAGATATAAAAGATGCAAGTTTGGGTGTCTAGAGAGAAAAACGTGAAGAAGAAGAGGGTCTTCTTCTAGGGTTTTTATTTTCATATCTTTCTCCTTCCATCTTGAGTTTCCTGAGAGTGTCTCAGATCTGAAACTCCTCCTTCTACTTTCCATCTTTGGAAGAGTTCAAATCAAGAAGAAGGAGGCACCTGATCAACCATCAAAGAAGGATCAGCGCAGTACTAGCATACTGTGCTGATTTCCTGAAGCAGGATTTCTGAATGAGATTCGTGGGCTCGTGTGGACGACTCCTAGAGGTCGGACGCGTGTGCGGCTTACAACATCATCCTTAAGCCCAGATCAGTGAGGTTAGAGCATCTAACTTGCAAGGTAATAGATCTGATCTATTATTTAATACATATATTAGATGTAGCTAGTATAGAAACATGTTGATATGATCAACATGTAGTTCATACTATATTTATATATATTTTAATTTTTGATTTAATGTTATATAATAATCATGTAATAGGATCTTAGATCTAGGGATTTTCTGATTTTAAAAAATAAATTTTGATTTATTTTAGTCTTCCGCTGTACGATCTTGAAAAAGTTTCAAGATCTAACCTTGAAACCCTAGATCTAGTTCCTACAATTGGTATCAGAGCCTAGGTTCTTTATTACATAATTATTTATACATGCTTAGATTATTTCTTAGATTAGATCTAATTTATAATCTGATTATTAAATCTAAAATTAAAATTTTAGATCAATCACAAACTGCAAGGTTGTCCTGCTGTAAGGTTTACCCCTTACAGTGCAACGGTTGTCCTAGTTTGTGTAGATCTATCTTTAATCATAAATTTGTTAGATATGATCTAGATTAAATTTATGATTTATTAGATTTAAAAGATGTTTAAATCTGAAATAAAATCTCTTTGTTAATAATTTTTATGCAAAGAAATTATTTAAAGTTGAAATTATTTCAATTACATGAACCTGTTTAGATTAGATCTAAAGTAGTTTCATGTTTATTTCACTTGCATCTTGATTATGAATCAAACATGCAATATGATTGGTAGAATCATATTGTAAAATTATTTTACAAATATGAAAATGATTTTTTGAAAAGCCGAACCCAACCCTCAACCCAAAACTTAATTAAGAATTAAGAAGTTGTTTGATTAGGTTCTAGGATTGTGAATTGAAGAACCTAAGACACAAATCATAACACATTGGGTTAATGGGTTAGTGGCAATTAGGTCCATTAATTGGGTTAGACCTATGGTTAGATTAAAGATGGACTTAATTAGAGAATTGACTAAATCTAATCAATTGTTGTCTTAGATTAGGTCAAGGATTCTCTAGATCAATTACAACAGTTGTAGTTGGTCAAGTCCATGTCTTTAACGAGAACCAAATGGACTTGATTCTTGGCTAAGCGGTCTAGCACGAACTGTTAGTTTGATCTAATCGAAACTAATTAAACCAGTTGGTGTCTAAGGTAAACCAGACCGGTGGTTTTTAATTGGGAGCCCGCTTACCTGGCCATTTCTGATGGTGTCTAAGGCAAGCTTTGGCAGACCCTCCCACTGATCGAACTTACCTGGCCTCTTGGTGAAATTATGTTTTGATCGGATCACTTGACTATTCGAGCTGACCCATGTCAACTAGGTAAATCAGTGTGACTGATTTAGGTGCTCCTAGACCAGCCCTTTTAATGGTCTCCCTTAAGCTGACTTGGTGAAGCCAGTGGGAGGATCATGATAAACTGGTTCATCTGACCTCATCCTCTATATTATTTAAATCCTCTAAAATTATTAGGTCCTTAAAATGACAAAGTTATGGAGATAACTGAGTCATAGCCTCCCATTAAGGTATTTGATAATGAGTCCATGAACTCAACAATCATTGCAGACCCAAAGGCCTGGTGCTTGTTGACTAATGAAATTATCACTCATCATATGACGACTTGGAAGTATCTCTCTAATGGTGGTTAGGTGAGCCAACCAAAGTTGGGCTTAATCATTCGTTGGTTAGATACACCAAGTATGATCATGTTAATGGTTGGACCTAACTGGATCCTTACAGTGGAGGCCAAAGCCTACTGATTAGGTTTCTGAGGCAAAATTAAAATTACTAGAAATTGTTTAGAGAAACAATTGGTTATGAACCTACCCTTAGATGTACATGGGTTGGCCAACCAAAGTTGGACTTGTGTGCAGTCTAAGTGGATTCTAGTACCCGCTAAGGAATTAGGATAATTCCTCGAGTTGGAGGTAGAGGCTACCAATTCGAATAAAATAGTGGGAGAAACCTTTTGATTAAAGTCCAAATCTTTAGGTTTAATGAATCAATTACTAATTAGGTTATGGTTCTCCTTTGTGCAAATATGGCCACTTCCCTATCACTCCGATCATTGTTGGACAATGATAAGTTGGTGGGACCCAACTTCGATAGCTGGTACCGAAAGTTGAAGATAGTCCTGGAGCATGAACGGATCCTATATGTGATAATGGATCCTGCACCTGAGGAGCCAGCTGTCAATGCACGTGGAACAATCAGAGACACTTACCAGAAGTGGCTCAGTGATCGGACCACGGTGCGCTGTATCATGCTGGCTATCATGAGCGACGAGTTCAGTCGCAGATTCGAGACGGCTCAGCCAAAGGACATGCTTCAAGTATTGGAGGATGCCTTTGGCACACCCGATGATGTGGACAGGCACAAGACTAGTTGTGCCATCTTCAACGCCAAAATACGGGATGGAGTCTCTATCATTGATCATGTATTGTACATGATCGAGCTGATGGAATGATTGAGCAAGCTCGGCTTTCCCTTGCATGAGCAGCTTGGGAAAGATGCAATACTGAACTCGCTGCCCAAGTCTTGTCTCCCATTCCTCACTCATTATAGAATGACAAAGCCTGAAGTAAACTACCATGGGTTAATGGGGTTGCTTCAGAACTTTGAGAAGGATCACCAACTCCTCAAGGAGTCGGTGAACTCAGTGAACTCAGTGGGAGGTTCATCTTCTAGTTCTCGACCCTTTGAGAAAGGAAAGAAGAACAAGAAGAAGAAAGTGAAGAAGGTGCAAGTTCAGGCTGGGACATCTGTGCAGAGCCAGACCAAAAAGATCAAGCCTGATAAGAGTCTATTCTACTGGCAAGCACCCTAGATTAGATAGTGTGTCAAATATCTACTTATGGCATTGGAGGCTAGGTCATATAAATAAGAACAGATAAACAGGTTGACTCAAGAGGAAATCCTCAAAGTCAGTGATTGTGAATCACTTCCAACCTGTGAGTTCTGTCTTCTTGGTAAAATGACCAAGTCACCTTTTACTGGAAAAGGTGAGAGAGCTACTGAGCTCTTGGGCCTAGTACATACTGATGTATGCGGGCCCATGAGCACCAGTGCTAGAGGTGGATATTTCTACTTCATAGCTTTCACGGATGACCTATCCCAATATGGATATGTCTATCTGATGAAATATAAGTCGGATTCATTTGAAATGTTCAAACGATTCTGAAGTGAAGTAGAAAAATAAACTGGGAAGAGTATTAAAACTCTTCGATCTGATCGAGGAGGAGAATACCTTTCTAGTGATTTTTTCACATATCTAGGAGAGAATGGGATTCGCTCTCAATGGACTCCTCCAGGAACACCACAGCATAATGGTGTGTTTGAAAGGAGGAATCGGACTTTGTTAGACATGGTCCGATCCATAATGGGTTTTTGCTAGCTTGCTGATATCCTTCTGGGGATATGCACTCGAATCGGCTTGTTATCTGTTAAATAGGATTTCAAGTAAGTCTATAATTAAGACTCCATATGAGATATGGACAGGGCGTAAGTCAGTACTTTCACACCTTAGGGTCTGGGGGTGCCCGGCCTATGTCAAACGATTAGTCACAGACAAACTTGGACCTAGGTCTGACAAATACTCATTCATAGGGTACCCCAAAGAGACAAAAGGATATTTTTTCTACCATGCTGATGAATAAAAGGTGTTCGTCAGCCTTAAGGCAATCTTTTTAGAAAAGGAGTTCCTTGGTGAAGGAACCGTTGCCTCTAAGGTTGAACTTGATGAAGTTCAACAGGTAGAAGGACCGACACCAATAGCTGAACCTGAGTCGGATATGATTAGATCAGATCCAGAGCCCAATATACCTGTATCATTAAGGCGATCCGGTAGAGTACCGCATCAGCCGGACAGATACTACGATTTCTTGGTCCGAGACGGTGATCCCATCGAACTTGATGAGAATAATGAGGATCCGATCACCTATATGGATGCTATGCAGAGACCTGATTCTGAGAAATGGCTTGAAGCCATGAAATCCGAAATGGAGTCCATGAAGGTCAACGATGTATGGACATTGGTTGACCCACCTGAAGGGGTTAAACCCATTGGGTATAAATGGATCTTCAAAAGGAAGAGGGGCGCAGAAGGAAAGGTGGAGACCTATAGAGCCCGTCTGGTTGCCAAAGGGTATCGTCAACATTATCGTATTGACTATGACGAGATATTTTCTCCTGTGACAATGCTCAAATCTATTCGGATAATGCTTGCAATAGCTGCCCATCTGGATTATGAGATCTGACAGATGGATGTAAAAACAGCTTTCCTGAATGGAGAGCTGACTGAAGAGGTGTATATGATACAACCTGAAGGGTTTACATCCACAGATGAGTCCAAGGTGTGCAAGCTTCAGAGATCCATTTATGGACTGAAGCAAGCTTCTCGGAGTTGGAACATGCGTTTTGATAAGGTGATCAAAACGTATGGCTTCATTAAGAATGGAGAAGAGCCCTGCATCTATAAATGGGCAAATGGTCCAGTTGTGGTATTCCTTGTCTTGTACGTGGATGACATTCTCTTAATTGAGAATGACATCCCCGCACTACAGGGAATAAATGTTTGGTTGTCATCACAGTTCTCCATGAAGGACTTGGGTGAAGCATCCTACATCCTAGGGATGAAGATCTATAGGGATAGATCTAAAAGGATGCTTGGGTTATCCCAGTCCATGTACATAGATACTGTGCTGAAGAGGTTCAGCATGGAGAATTCCAAGAAGGGCTATCTACCGATAGGCCAAGGAATTTCTCTCTCTAAGAAGGATTGTCCGACAACTCCTGAAGAGAGAGAGCGTATGAGTAGAGTCCCATATGCTTCAGCCGTGGGATCTATCATGTACGCCATGATATATACAAGACCAGATGTGGCATACTCACTAGGAGTAGTGAGTAGATACCAATCTGATCCTAGAGAAGATCACTGGAAAGTGGTTAAAGCCATCCTTAAGTATTTGAAAAATACTAAGGACCAATGGTTGGTTTATGGCGAGTCAGATCTGAAACTTGTGGGGTTCACAGACTCCAGCTTCCAATCTGACCATGATGACAGCAGGAGCGTGTCGGGTTATATCTTTACTTTGAATAGTGGAGCCATCTACTGGAAGAGTTCTAAACAGCATACTGTGGCAAACTCTGTTTGTGAAGCGGAGTATATCGCAGCATCAGATGCTGCGAAGGAAGCTGTGTGGCTGAGGAAATTCATCAACGAGCTCGGAGTAGCACCCTCCCTCGATGGTCCAGTCTTGCTCTACTGTGACAGCACTGGTGCCATAGCTCAGGTGAAGAAATCCAAAGCACATCAGCGGACGAAGCACATCTTGCACCGCTTCCACCTGGTCTGGGAGATCAGGGATCGAGGTGATGTCGATCTTCAGAAGATCGACGGAAATGAGAACCTAGCCGACCCCTTCACTAAAGCCCTGGCAATAAAGGAGTTCGACAACCACAAGTCGAAGATGGGTATTAGATACTGTGCCGAGTGGCTTTAGGACAAGTGGGAGTTGTTGGGAAATGTGTCCCGAAAAGCCAATCGTCAAGCTGTTGACGGTTGAGCAACCAAGTATTGTAATTGATTTGTTAATAAATAAAATATATTTGGCATTTTCATCATAAGCTTTCATCTTCTAATGAACTCCGTTGTTATGATGAAGTCCTTAGGACTATTTAGATTCGATAAAGAGAGGATTTATCGATTAGTCCTTAAAACTGTTCATGACCAAATGATAAGCTGTTAATAAGGACGATAGCTTCTATCGAGCATAGGTCGCTGTAGGCCATATGGATTGGTTGTCCTCTTAACCAAGGAGTGTGGAGACACTGGTATGGCATACAGGTGAGATGTAAGGGTACATCGTCATTGAACGTGACCAACTCCAGAGCATTCTGCTGTCGAGAATGTCTCTGATGGGATATAGGTATAAGTGTCCCTTAGACTTGAGATCACCTCAGTGACTTGCAAGCAAATCACTGTGCTTTGGTACTGGACTAACTAAATTTCTAATTCAGGGATGGAAGGCTTCTGGGCACAGTCAAGTACTTGCGAAGTCAGAGTGTGATCAAGATGGGATTGACCACTCCAAGAGTTGGAGAAGAATGAGTCGCTGTATTTCAATTTAGCAAAACCTTGGCCAGGGTAATCCATCAGATGGATTTGATATTTTGAAATACAATGTGGACAACCTGATCAGAGTTGACAGTTGAGCTCTGGGGTGTCCTATGATCATTTTGGTCAAGGGGATGAATTATATGAAAACTATATCCGCATGGGTTCTAAGGATGTTGTTCTACACATTCGACCTATCCGGACGTCGGGTACCATTGCTAGATGGTCACTTCGATTGGTATAGGAATTTGTTTCTATGCTACCGACTTAGGTTCGAACCTATGAGGTCACACACATTAGAGTTCATGATCCGATCGGATGGTTGATCAACGATTAAGAATCATTATAGGGTTAAATAATCAATACGATTGACATTTAACCCAGTGCAAGTGTTGCAGGAGGATCGATTAGCAATTTGATTGCTAATTGGCTTAATTTGATTAAGCCAATGGGCTGAGATTAAGTCTAATTAAATATGATTTAATTAGATTTGGTTTGGGCTTGATTGGATCAAGTCCAATTGGTTTATTGGATAAGCCAAGTGCAAGGAAAGACTAGTCCTAGTTCAACTAGGACTTGGGTCAATCTAATTTCTAATTTGATTAGAAAATTAAATCAGATTTAAATCTAATTTAATCTGATTAAATTAGGTTCTTAATTAGGTTAAAACCTATTTTAATTGGGTTGATCTAATTTTGATTTGATTTGGTTTGGGAAACCAAATTAAAACAAGTTATGAGACAGAATCCTAGTAGGACTAGGATTCCACCTTGCGCCACATAAACCTTCTCCACGCCCTCTCTCTTATTCAACGCCAATCTCCACTTATTTTGTGCGACAAAAGCCCTCTCCCAGATCTCTCCCACGTTCACAAAAGGTCTCCTCTCTTCTTTCTTACATGGAAGGTGATTTGGATCAAATCTAAAAGGAATAAGTTTGGATTTCGAATTCTATGAGATAGAGTTTTAGAAATCCAAAACTCTTTCAATTTTGCACCGAATTTATCCAAATTTTTTTTGGAATTTTTGTGGCTTTTAGGGTTTACATTGTACACCCTTTTCTGGTGATCCATGCACGAAAATATGGAGGAGGTGCTCAAGAGTTGGGCGTCCCTTAACTTGCCATGTTTGGATAAGCCTTGACTAGGTGTTTGACCTAGACAAGGACTCTATCATATCTCTCTATATAAGACGAGTTTCTTCGTGAAATTTTAAGGGGAGATATTTTTTTGAGAGGCCTTTCTGCCATCCAAAAATCAGAGAGAAATACCTTTGGGTCGTGGAGATATAAAAGATGCAAGTTTGAATGTCTAGAGAGAAAAACGTGAAGAAGAAGAGGGTCTTCTTCTAGGGTTTTTATTTTCATATCTTTCCTCCTTCCATCTTGAGTTTCCTGAGAGTATCTCAGATCTGAAACTCCTCCTTCTACTTTCCATCTTTGGAAGAGTTCAAATCAAGAAGAAGGAGGCACCTGATCAACCATCAAAGAAGGATCAGCGCAGTACTAGCATACTGTGCTGATTTCCTGAAGCAGGACTTCTGAACGAGATTCGTGGGCTCGTGTGGACGACTCCTAGAGGCCGGACGCGTGTGCGGCTTACAACATCATCCTTAAGCCCAGATCAGCGAGGTTAGAGCATCTAACTTGCAAGGTAATAGATCTGATCTATTATTTAATACATACATTAGATGTAGCTAGTATAGAAACATGTTGATATGATCAACATGTAGTTCATACTATATTTATATATATTTTAATTTTTGATTTAATGCTATGTAATAATCATGTAATAGGATCTTAGATCTAAGGATTTTCTGATCTTAGAAAATAAATTTTGATTTATTTTAGTCTTCCGCTGTATGATCTTGAAAAAGTTTCAAGATCTAACCCTGAAACCCTAGATCTGGTTCCTACAAACCCGATTTAAGAGATGAATAGTAGAAAGCAATGCATGTCCTCATAAAAGGATTGAAAGATCTGTGAAGCTCATCATGGACCGGACCATATCTAATAGGGTTCGATTCTTCCTTTCAGATATCCCATTGAGCTGAGGCATCCCTCGAGGTATCCATTGTGAGACTATATCGTTATCCTTGAGATAGGTCCGAAATTTTCTACTATGATATTCTCCTCCTCGATCTGATCAAAGAACCTTTATGTATTTTTTGGTTTGCTTCTCTGCTTCTCCTCCTCGATCTGATCAAAGAACCTTTATGGATTTTTTGATTTGCTTCTCTACTTTACATCTAAATTTTTGGAACTTTTCAAAGGCATCAGATTTATGATGCATTAGGTAGATGAAATCATACCATGAGAAATCATCGATAAAATTTATGAATTAGAGATAGCCACCCCTGGCCTGTACATCGAATGGACCACACATATCAGTGTATACTAGGGCTAATATCTTAATGGCTCTTTTCTCATGTTCTACAAAGGGTAGCTTAGCCATTTTTTCTTAAAGACATGACTCATAAATTGAATAAGACTCGAAAGTCAATGACCTAAGAAGGCCATCTTTCTTCAATTTGTTAAGTCTATCCTCTCCAATAGGGCCTAGCCTTAGGTGCCAAAGTACTTTTGGCTAATCCTATCTCTGGGTCTCTTAGATCCTATGGCATTTACAATTTGCTCGTTAATATTAATACTCACATCTTCATGCAAATGATAAAGTCCATCAATTAAAAAGGGACATGCAACAATTTTATTTCCAAAATAAATTGCACAGAAGCCTTTATTAAAATAAAAATTATAATTATCCTATACCAGCATAGATATAGAAACTAAATTTCTATGGGCTTCAGGTACATAATAACAATCTTTTAAAAGCAAACTAATTCCTAACGATAATCGCAAATATTGCTCCTTGAATTGATTTTGATGATTACAAAGTATTTGAGGGGATTACTACTGATTTTGGCTTTGAAAAAGACTTATTACATTTCAGAGGTAAAATTATAATTTTATCAAGACCTGATTCAGAAGCCTCAAGAGCAAGAACAAAAGATGTGCAATCTATTGGAGGAAATTTCAATATTTTTGAAAGTATATTTTGTAAGAAAATCAGATTTTTATTTTTGAGTCGACCCCATAAGTCGACTCATGGCTTAAAGGGCTGAACGGCACACAAAAATTTTGGCCGGCACACTCTGTGAGTCGACCCCATGGGTCGACCCCTTGGCATGAGTCGATCCTATGAGTCGACCTCTGCTGCTCTGCAGGCCAAAATTACAGAACAGTCATTTTCTGCTCTTTTTCACAGAGGTCGATCTCATGAGTCGATTCATGAGCATGAGTCGACCCTATGAGTCGACCCCTGTGATGGAAAATTTCCGCAACGGCTAGTTTTTAACCCGTTTCAATGGCATTTAATGCTCATTTAATGTGCTCTAACGGCTCTATTTCAGCCCAGATTACTCTCCACCATTATCTAAAGTTATATAAAGGGACTTAAAGGAGGAAATCAAAGATAAGAGAGAGATTGGAAAAAAAAGTTCTTCAAGCATTCTTTTCAACCCTAAGCAAGAGCCCACCTAAAGAGTTCAAGAAGCTTTTAATTCAAGTTCACCAACTCCTTAAAAGCTCATTCAAGTCTCCAACTACCTTGAAAAAATTAGAAAGAGCTTCCTTCTAATTATGTAAAGTATATTTAAAGCTTTATTCGCTCATTAAAGGAGCTTCATCTGTATTTTTGTGCAATTAACTGTGATACTCTTTTTGAGTTATTATTTTTGTTTTGGAAGGATTCCAAAATGTGGGAAGGTTGATCCGAACCTTGAATGGAATTGTATTGGGTTGGCTTGTACCCAAAAAATAAGTGATCTAGCTTGGGATAGCTAGAGTTGGAGGTTCTGACGAGTGTATTCAGGTTGAATACAGTTTAGTAGATTGGAATTCCCAAGTAGGAGCTTGGAGAGTGGATGTAGGTACAAGGTTGGCATCGAGCCACTATAAATCTTCTTGTTTGTGTTGTGCTTAATTGCTCTCATTTCAAACTTCTTTATTCTCTTGCATTCTAGCATCCAACTATTATTCTAGCATCCAACTATTATCCTTGCATCAATTACACTCTCTATACTTATCTTGCTCATTGTTAAATAATCTTCATAGTTGTAAGTTAAGTTTAAATTTTTAAAAACCCAATTCACCCCCCCCCCCTCTTGGGTTGCATAGCTAGGCAACAAATGGTATTAGAGCTTGGTGCTCTAGCCCTACTTTGATTTAACCATCAAAGAGCTAAAGATCTATGGCAACTCAAGTTGGCACTTCTCCAGCCGAGGGGCAGTCCACTAACCGACCTTCACTTTTCAATGGGTCAAACTATACCTATTGAAAAGTCCGGATGAAAATTTTCATTCAAGTACTTGACTATGATATGTGGAGTATCATAGTAAACAGACCACACACACCCACTAAAATTATTGATGGTGTGGAATCAACCAAACCCGCAAAGAATGGGATGAGGTTGATAAGAAAATGGCTCAACTAAATGCTAAAGCCATGAATATTTTATATTGTGCCCTAGATGCTAATGAATTCAATCATATTTTAACATGCATGTCTGCTAAGAAAATATAGGATAGATTAGAAGTAACTCATGAAGGAACTAATCAAGTGAAAGAATCCAAAATTAACATGCTCGTGCATAAATATGAACTTTTTAAAATAGAGCATGATGAATCTATAACTAAAATGTTTACTTATTTTACTGATATTATAAATGATTTAAAAAGTCTTGGTAAGTCTTATTCTAATAGTGACCTCATGAGGAAGATTCTTAGGTTCTTACCAAGAACTTGGAAAGCCAAAGTGATCGCTATCCAAGAAGCCAAGGATCTGAATATCCTACCCTTAGAAGAGCTTCTAGGATCACTGATGACACATGAACTGAGCATGAAACAACATCAAGAAGAAGAAGTCAAAAAGAAGAGGACAATCGCCTTCAAATCCATGGCTCAACTTGATGAAGAAACTGATGATACTGAAAATGAAGAGTAGGATAAAGAAATGGCTCTCATTACTAGAAGGTTTAAGAAATTTTATAGGAAAAGAAAATAAAGAATGAGGAAGAGGCCACCCACAATAGGGGAATATAGCAAAGAAAAAGATAAAGATCAACCTCTTATTTGCTACGAATGTAAGAAACTAGAATATTTTAAGTCTGAATGCCTACAACTGAAGAAGGATCCCAAGAAGTATAAGAAGAAGGCCATGATGTCTACTTAGAGTGGAAGTGATGAGTCAAGCTCCGAAGAAGAAGACTCAAATGAACAAGCCAACTTGTGCCTTATGGCACATAAAAATGAGATAAATTCTGCAACTCCTATTGACTTTACCTTTGAAGAACTTCATGAAGCTTTTTATGATTTAATTGATGAACTAAAAAAGCTAGGGATAAAGAACAAAGAGTTAAAATCAAAGAATCAATCTTTACTAAAACAAAATGAGAGCATTTCAAATGAAAAATCTACCCTGTTTCAAAAAAATCTGAACTTAAAGAATGAAATTGTCAAGCTAAAATCAATAGTTGAAAAATTCACCTTAAGTTCTAATAAACTTAATATAATTCTTGAAAATCAAAAGGCTGTTTATGATAAGGCTGGTCTTGGTTACAACCCCTTAAAAAAATAAAAGTTTCTAAAAAATATCTATGTAAACTCTTCAAACAACAAGTTCTCAAACACTACTTGCTTCAAATATGGTAGAATAGGTCACAAGTCATACACTTGTCTCTCTAACAAATCCATTAATCTTAATGCAAAGAAAATATGGGTTCCAAAAGGAACCATTGTGACTAACCAAAAAGGACCCAAAAAAGCTTGGGTACCTAAAGTAAAAACTTAACTTTTGCTTGCATGTGTGTCTAGCATCCCAAGGAGCAAACCAAAAATGGTATCTTGATAGCAGATGCTTGAGACACATGACTGGTGATGAATTCCAATTCATCACACTTGATGCTAAAAATGGAGGGATGGTCACCTTTGGAGACAATGACAAAGGAAAGATCATCGATATAGGTAACATTGGTATCACTTCCTCCAAGTATATTAAAAATATTTTATTAGTAGATGGTTTAAAATATAATTTATTAAGCATCAGTCAATTTTGTGATAAAGGATGCAAAGTTATTTTTGAATCTTCTGTTTGCATTATAACTAGTCCTGTTAATGAAGGCATTAAATTTGTTGGGCATAGACATGGTAATGTTTATATGGTAGATTTGAATGATCTATCCAAAATAAACATGCAATACCGAGTATCCTTGAATGCCAAGATTAATGAGACTAGTTGGCTTTGGCATCATAGGCTTGCACATATTAGCATGCATTCACTTTCAAAACTTATTAAGAAAGAATTGGTTATTGGTCTACCCAAATTGAACTTTGAAAAGGATAGAATTTGTGATGCATGCCAACTAGGTAAACAAATAAGAGTTTCATTCAAATCTAAAAATATTGTTTCAACTTCTAGGCCATTAGAATTATTGCACATGGATTTATTTGGACCTACTAGAACTACTAGTCTAGGAGGAAAACAATATGGTTTTGTAATTATTGATGATTTCTCTCGTTTTACATGGGTTTTCTTTTTGGCACTCAAGGATGAAACTTTTCAAGTTTTCACTAAATTTTATCGAAAAGTCATAAATGAGAAAGATTTTTCAATTCAAAATATTCGAAGTGATCATGGAACCAAATTTGAAAATCAAGATTTTGAAAAGTTTTATGATGAAAAAAGAATAGGCCGTAATTTTTCAGCACCTAGGACACCCCAACAAAATGGAGTAGTAGAAAGAAAAAATAGAACCCTTAAAAAAATGGCCCGTACCATACTATGTGAAAGAAACCTTCCAAGATACTTTTGGGCGGAAGCTATTAACACAGCATGTTACATATTAAATCATGCTTTAATTAGACAAATTTTAAAGAAAACTTTCTATGAGCTTTGGAAAGGATGAAAATCAAACATTGCATATTTTCATATTTTTGGTTGCCGATGTTTTGTGTTAAACAATGGTAAAGAAAGACTAGAAAATTTTGATGCAAAATTGATGCGTAATTTAGTGCAGGGGTAAAATGGTAATTTTAAATTTTTTTCAAAATTATGATTTTACAATGGAAAATATTAATTAATCTAATTAATTAACATGTGTTTACCCTACACTAGGATCTAAATATGATATACAGCATGCATGTATTTAAATTTGAAATTCGAATTTGAACAGTAAACACTTTACTGTAATGCGTTCAGAACACAATACCTTTATACGGGTAGTAGATTGTCGCAATCTAATTATCGTCGGGAGAGTCTGATAATTGTGACATAGCCATACAACACGTCTGGCCTCTGTGGATCGCCCACATGAGGCTTCCGATCTGATCGACTCCTCACGAGTGCTAGCTCATTGTAGAGCCCTTTCGACGGTCGATATTGAGTGAACTCCTTTGATCGATGTCTGTCGATTCTTTGGATACTCCGAATCATCAGCAGACATGCTTGAGAAGATGTTGAAGATCTCTCTAAAATTTGGTGGGCTCACGACACTCATAGCTCACCTTCTCACTTCCCGAACCCCAGGCTGAAACCCTAGGGTACACTAAGAAAAACTCTGTGCCCTTTTTTCTTTCTTTTCTTTCTTTTTCTCTCGAAAGGTTTTGGACCTTCACCTCATGTAGAAAGGTTCCTCACACTCCAAACTTTCTCTCCAAAAATTTCTTACGCACGCCCCACCTTTCTCCCCTTTTTAAAACAACGTCGAACGTGTCTTATCTGCGTGAGAGGATAAAGATAAGTGGTTGCACATTTGAATTCAAATCGAGTTTGAATTTAAATGCAAACCAACTCATCCCTATCCACTTATGGCATGAGAAGAGAAGGGCATGGACTCTTTGTGTGTGGAAAGGTTTCACAAGAAACCTTTTCTCGTGTAAGTTATGTGGCACACAAGATGGATAAGCATGAAGGTACAAGAGATAAATTATCCATTCAAATTCAAACATGCTTTGAATTTGAATGGTTAACTAATCAGCTTTATCCATCCATATGGCACACAAAAGTGAGCATGGGGAGGGCTTTGCATGAGAAAAAATTCATGAGAAATTCCTTCTCGTGAATTCAAATGGGCACAATGGATGTGAGGTGGCGCAGGGAGTTTGGGTCAAGGTGGTTTCATTATTTAAACCAACCTAATTGAACCAAATAAGTTAGGCCCAATTAGATTAATTTAAAACCAACTTAATTAGACTTAATTAGACTCAATAAAATTTTAATCAAATCAGGAATTGATTAAGCCCAACCCCTGAACAAATCAGGGACTAAACCATCTCAACGATTAGGTCAACTCTTAACCTAATTGGGTCAAACCTAACTAAATCCAATTCAATTGGACTTGATCCAAAAATAATTACTTAATCAAATTGAGTTAATTAGTGATCAAATCACTAATTAAACCTCTCATAAATATTGAGTCAAAATCTGATGGGCAATCGGGTATCAAAGTTCATCAATATGAAACCTTGATCGAAGAGTCCCAAACCAGTGGGACTCTTGACCCCGGTACCCAAAATGCGTGGGACTCATGATCAAAGAATCTTGATTCTCGATCACAGAGTCCCAGACATGTAGGACTCATAGTCCACGAACATTAAGACTCTTCATCAGCCATCAGATCAGATAGGAACCTCTAATGTGTGTGACCCTACAGGTTCGAACCTAAGTCGGTAGCACAGGAACCAATTTCTGTACTAATCGAAGTGACCATCTAGCAATGGTACCTATTGGTGCAAAAATCTGCCTGCACCGGAGAAGCTGGAGTTGTGGGGGTCGCGGTCGCCGTCGGGACCTACAAAAGAAGTCTAAACCAGAGGTGGGGTTGCTCCGGTAAGATCCTCCGACGCTCAAGTCAGTTCTCTGCCTCAACAAGAATGGAGTGCTCGAACGGAAATTTTAGTAGAGTTTTTGGGATGGAAAATAGAGCTTAGAGAATAATGTATCTGGGGTCTCCCTTTTATAGGCGGAGGGAGCAATAGACTGATAGCGATGTTTGTAACCGTCTGGCAGTGGGCTGCCCAGGAGTTTGTTGCAAAGAGTAGTGGAGTGGACCCGTGGCTATCACCGGGGCGTGCCACGTGGAGTCTGTCACGGGGAGCAGAGCGACGTTCGTTGTCGTGGCTTGCCAGAGAATGGAAGAATCGCGCAGTATCCGTCGTAGGAAATGGAGCAGGATCGTGGCCATTATTGCGGCCTGCCAGGGAGTGATGGAGCCGTGTGGAATCCATCGCAGGAAGTGGAGCAGTGCTGTGGTCATTATTGCGGCCTACCAGGGGGTCCAAGCATATCGATCGGAGTTCGGCTGGGGTGTCTGGCGGAGAGAGGTGGCTAGCCACCCGTCTGAGAGGAGCTCGGAGTCTGGCTCTCGTAGGTGTTCGGATGGAGTCTTCTTTCAGTCAAAGTCAGGGGTGAAGTCTGGCTCCCATAGGAGTCCGAGCGGAGTCTTCCTGTAAGCGAAGTCGTGGGTGGAGCCCGGCTCCCGTAGGAGTCTGGGTGAAGCCTTTCCGCAGTCAAGGTCGGGGATGAGATCCGGCTCCCGTAGGAGTCCGGGCTGAGTCTACCTGCAATCAAAGTCAGGGATGAAGTCCGGCTCCCTTAGGAGTCTGGATGAAGTTTACCAGCAATCGAGGTCGAGGACGGAGCCCGGCTCCCGTAGGAGTCCGGGCGAAGCCTTTCCGTAGTCGAGGTCGGGGATGAGATCCGGCTCCCGTAGGAGTTCGGGCTGAGTCTACCTGCAATCAAAGTCAGGGATGAAGTCCGGCTCCCTTAGGAGTCCGGACGAAGTTTACCAGCAATCGGGGTTGAGGATGGAGCCCGACTTCCGTAGGAGTCTGGATGAAGCCTTTCCACAATCGAGGTAGGGGACGAGATCCGGCTCCCGTAGGAGTCCGGACTGAGTCTACCTGCAATCAAAGTCAGGGATGAAGTCTGGCTCCCTTAGGAGTCCGGATGAAGTTTACCTGTAAGCAAAGGCGTGGGTGGAGCCCGGCTCCTGTAGGAGTCCGGATGAAGCCTTTCCACAGTCAAGGTCGGGGATGAGATCCGGCTCCCGTAGGAGTCCGGGCTGAGTCTACCTGCAATCAAAGTTAGGGATGAAGTCTGGCTCCCTTAGGAGTCCGGACGAAGTTTACCAGCAATCGGGGTCGAGGACGGAGTCCATCTCCTGTAGGAGTCCGGGCGAAGCCTTTCCGCAGTCGAAGTCGGGGATGAGATCCGGCTCTCGTAGGAGTCCGGGCTGAGTCTACCTGCAGTCAAAGTCAGGGATGAAGTCCAGCTCCCTTAGGAGTCCGGATGAAGTTTACCTGTAAGCAAAGGCATGGGTGGAGTCCGGCTCCCGTAGGAGTCCGGGTGAAGCCTTTCTGCAGTCGAGGTCGGGGACGAGATCCGGCTCCCGTAGGAGTCTGGGCTGAGTCTACCTGCAATCAAAGTTAGGGATGAAGTTCGGCTCCCTTAGGAGTCCGGACGAAGTTTACCAGCAATCGGGGTCGAGGACGGAGCCCGACTCCCATAGGAGTCCAGGCAAAGCCTTTCTGCAGTCGAAGTCGGGGACGAGATCCGGCTCCCATAGGAGTCCGGGCTGAATTCTGGTAGTTGTAGGAATCTACCGTTGGAAAAGTTCAGCCATTGGCGAAGTCCGGAGTAGTTCGGATTGGAGTTGGACCTGGCTGGAAGAAGTCTGGAAGGGATTCGGGGAGCAGCTGATAGTCGTAGAAAGTCGACTGGCGGCCGAGCTTAGTGAGCACTTAGGGTGGTTTAATAGATAACTGGGGGAACTCATGTTGAAGGAGCTCGGGTGGTGCAGTGGGAGCTCGTCCGTCAGGGAAATTCAGTCAGCATTGTGGGAATCCGGCTGTTGGAGAAGTCTGGAGAGATACCATCTGCGGTCGAAAGTCGGAGGAGTCTTGGGAGGGTCAATCCTGTTAAGAACTTCGACTGAGGGTATTTTATACCCAACACCAGTCCCCTTACTTTCGAGTTTGAATTTTGAATGAAGAAAGTACAGAAAGATTGTCACAGTCGAAGTTGCTCCCTTGATGTCCACGCGCGATCATCCTCAAATATTTTGGCATTTAATGCGCGTGCGCCAGAGTCTTTTCAAATCGAGGCGATCCGAAGAGGCTCTTTTGGAACCTGCAGCGGAACGGTGCTCAAGACGTGGCGCAATAAAGGCACTGTCAGCCGTCTACCACTTTTTTACCGCCCGTTGTGGTGAGTGGGACACGCGGCAAAAAGAGACCGGCTAGAGGGGATTCGCAATCGTTATTATGCCGGATCTCAGGGCCTATTTAAACCCGCACCCCTCCTCCAAGAGTCCCGCTCTATCCGACGGTCTCGTTCTGGCATCCTTCTTCTTCCTGAGAACTTCGATTTTTCTCAGTGCCCTATCCAGCCTTAGGCATTCCTCGAGCCGTCCCCCTTTCCGCACCTTCGTACTTCTTCAAATCGCCTAGGTTAGTCTCGAAACTCCTCCCTCTTTTTGTTCTTCCTTTTGGCGTTCGATCTTTCTTCCTCTTGCTCTGCACATCAGTCCCCCAGGACCTTGTCCGTGATTTTTCCCGATTTTTAGGGATTTCGCCTCTGTAAGTTGTCTTCGTGTGATTCTAGATGTCTTCCAGGGGTTCTTCTTCTAGTGGCTCTAAGAGTTCGTCTGTCTCGGTCTCTCAGAGTCCTCAGGCGGTAGGTGAACCGGTAGGTAGAGCTGAACCTCATCCGATTTTTGCACCGGACGCCATTCCTTGTTCTCTGACTCCGGATGAACTCCAACTGATAAGAGTTCAGTATGGGGTTCCTCCGGAGTACGAACTGGAACTTCCTGGCCCATCCGACCGGGCTAGTGCCTCTCCCCCCGGCTGCTTCTGCCTGCACCAGGAGGCCTTTCGTGTCAGACTCCAGCTTCCTCTGTCGCCTTTTGTCATTGCTCTTTTTCAGTTCCTAGACATTTCTCTGGCTTCGGTTGCACCGAACTCCTTTAGGTTTTTGATAGGGTTCCTCTCTCTTTGTCATGTAGTCGAAGTCCAGCCCACCCTTTCCTTGTTTAGATACTTCTACACCTTCAAGCGTCATCCCACGGCGAAGGATTGGTGGTACTTCTCTCCTCAGTTCGGTAGGAAGGGGTTACTGAAGGGTGCCCCTTCTTCTATCCATAACTGGAAGGGGAAGTTTTTTTATGTTCGATGTCTGACCTTGAGGCTAGAGTTGCCTCCTTGGGGCTCTCTGAGGGACTCCATCCGTCGGGCGCCCAGCCTGGAGGGAGACGACCATCAAGCCTCCTAGAAACTCCTCAAATATCCAACTCTTTCTCTCCCCAACCTCCTGAAGGAGCAGTTTCTGTTCAACATCGACCTAAGCCCCCCGGATCCCGCCAGTATTTAATCTCACTTTTTTTTTCTTTCTTTTCCTTTCCTCTCTTTCTCTCACTTCTCTTCTTTTCTTCTTTTTCACACCCTCCTTTTCTTTTCTCTTTCTCTCTTTTTCTTTTTTTTTTTTTTTTTTTTAGGCATGGACGCCAAAGAAGCACAGATGCTTGCCAGGGGCCTGAAGGCTCTCAAAAGAAAGGGTGCCGTGGCCTCCGGGTCGATGAAGAGGGCCAGAGCGGAGGGGACGAGTTCGACCGCACCTGCCCAAGCGACCTCAGCCGCCGATGTCCTTCCAGACACTGAGCGTCCCACCGCCCGGGCCTCCCCGAGGGGTTTGAGTTCTCCTACCGAGGTCCCCGCTTTAGAGACCCATCCTGAGGAGGTGCCAGGGGGTGAGAGGAGGAAGAGGAGGAAGACCTTGGCCCGCAGGGTCGGCAGTCACCGGGCTGCCACTGAAGAGTCCCACGGCTCTGAAGAGGAGCAGGGGGATGATCCCTTTAGTGACAGGGACCTAATAAAAAAGCTGGTAGACGGGTGCTCATTGCCTGAAGTCATCCAGAGGATCGTCCACGTCGATCCTACACAACGATTCTGGGACTCGCTGGGGGCCTTCCTCGAGGTAAGTAGATTCATCCTCCTTTTTTCTTTCGCTTCTTCATTTAATTAACTCCCCAGCTCCCATTCTGACTCTCCCGTAGCCCTTGCAGCTCGGGCACCAACTCCTTGCCAACATTGAGACGACAAACAAGGTGGTGGAAGGTCAGCAGGCCGAGGCTGCCCGCCTTAAAGAAATGGCCCTCGAGGTGGCCGATCTCCGAGAGGCGCTTGAGAGAGAGAGACAGACCTCGGCGAAACCGAAGGCCGACTTGGAGGAGATGGTAAGGAGGGCGGAGGCCGAGGTTGCCAACATGGCGGAACAGATCCCGACCCTGGTCTCGGAGGCCAGGAGTCAAGCGGTGGAGGAGTTCAAGACTTCCACCGAAATGAAGAAGTTGAAGGTTGAGTTCGGCCAAGCCGCATTCAATAAAGGGTTCGAGCTCTGCCAAGAGAAGATGGTCATGAAATTCTTCGAGCTCGACCTCAGCTTCTTGGATGAGGCATCCAAGGATGAAACCGGACCCTCCACTGCCGCTACAGCCACTGTGGTCCACCCCCCAGAGGTGCCGAGTCCCCCCGTTGATCCAGAGGTCCAAGACCTCTAACTTTGTATTCTTCCTTTATTGCCATTTTTCTTCTTTCTTTTGTCTTCAAGAAATGTTCAGTCAATAAAATTGGTCTCCTCCTTTTGGGGGACTTTTCTTCTCTTCTTTTTCTTTCTTTCTTTCTTCTTCTTTGTAATGAGCTGCGTTTTAACGCGTTGACCTCCCGATGGCAGCACCCCGCCGAAGCGCTTCCCTTGCCTCAGGGGATTCCGCTGAAATCTACAATCCAACGGCTGAAAAAGGAAGTCCTCCATTTAATAAAAAGGTCGAAGAAGACGGAAGGCGAGCTTCGCAAGTTGAGGGAGAGTTATTCCGAAGCCACCGCGGAGGCCACCTACTTTTGGAATCTCCATGTGAAAGGGATCATGGAGTACAGCCGGAGGAAGGCGAACTTTGAGAAGGAGCTTGAGGAACACAAGAAGCGTGCTAGCGATCAAATTTGGGCTCAAGCCGCTAAAATCAGTTCCCTCAGGGTGGAGCTGTCGGCCACTCGGGAGAGGATTGGCCAGCTGGAGGGAAGTTCATCCCGGCCTTTGACTCGGGCCGACAGCGACCGGGAGTGGTCGAAGAAGGTCTCCGACCTCCAGCAGCAGCTCCAGGATGCTGAGGTGAGCTACGATGCGTACCGGGCTGGCTGGTGCAAGCAAGTGGATGAATACAAGGGGAGACTCAGGATGGCGACCGACGAAGTTGCCCGTCTTCAAGGGCAGCTGGCTGGCAGGGCTTAGCTCGCTTCCTCTCGGGATTCCAGTGAACTCAAATCCCTGAGAAGAACTACAGAAGAGCTTTCTATCGCCCTTGGGGGGAGGACGGCCGAGCTGCAGCGATTGAAGATCCAGCTGGCATGCGAGCAGCAGGCCGTCAAGGACGCGAAGGTGGAATCTGAGGTCCTGAGAAAAAGGCATCGAGAGGCGGAGAACGAAAGCCAGCGACTCCGTCAGGTGTCCAAGGACATGCTGCTGAAAAAGAGAGAGCTAGAAGAAGAAATTAAAAATCTGAGGCAGTCCTTGATGAGGAGTGAAGCAGGTAATTCGAGGTCGGAAGGAGCAGAGCTTCCCTAGGGCTCTTTTTGGCCTTCCGTCTTTCCATGCATACATTTTCTCTTTTGTTGTTTTGTTTGGTTCTTGTGGTTTTGCTTTTCTTCCTTTAGCCTTCTGGGCTTCGTGGTGTATATTTCGTAAATGAAATGAAAAGGAGATTTTGTGTTACCTCATCCACGTATTGTATTAAATTATCATCCGCCGAACTTCTTTTGTCTTTTGACTTGTCCGACGTCGATGTTGTTTGGAGGTGCCCAGTCATCGCCACGCTGATTTGCTTTTCTTATCGTCCATGGCCGTAGGCTCGAGCTCGGTGGTCCGAACTTCGCATTACCTCGAAGGGGTTGTTATTTTCTTGACCTGCGTCGAGAGCCTTCTTAGAGGCCGGGGATGTTTGGTAGGAACTCCCGTCTTTGTTCAGATAAAGTTTCCTATATTTTTGATGTAGTTTGTTTTTCATTTGTTGCCGATGTAGTTCGTCACTTTTTCTTTTTAATTTTTCTTCTCTTTTCTGAGCGAGGGTCCTCCCCTTACTTTTCATGGGGTCGCACAGAGGTGTGGAGGTGCCATTGAGGGGACTTTTCCCTTTATCCGATCATGTTGGGTGACCAGATTTTTATCATCGTCAGGACGAGGTTCTCCTTCTATCCTTGACGTAGTCGATCTCAGCTCAGGTTAGGATGAGGTTCTCTTTTTGTTCCCAACAGGGCTGTGGGGGCACATAAAGGTCGTTGCAAGGACCTCTCCTCCCATCCGGTCTAGAAGAACCAGGTCTTCGACTTTGCTCATGTCAGGATGAGGTTTCCTCCTGTTCCTAACATGGCTGTGGAGGCACATTAGGATGTTGTAGGGCCTCTCCCCCCATCCGGTCTAAAAGAACTGGGTCTTCGACTTTGCTCACGTTAGGGCGAGGTCCTCCTCCTGTCCCTATCATGGCTGTGGGGGCGCATAAGGGCGTTGTAGGACCTCTCCCCCCATCCGGTCTAAAAGAACCGGGCCTTTGACTTTGCTCATGTTAGGGCGAGGTTCTCCTCCTGTCCCTAACATGGCGGTGGGGGTGCGTAAGGGCGTTGTAGGGCCTCTCCCCCCATCCGGTCTAAAAGAATCGGGCCTTTGACTTTGCTCATGTTAGGGCGAGGTTCTCCTCCTGTCTCTAACATGGCTGTGGGGGCGCGTAAGGGCGTTGTAGGGCCTCTCCTCCCATCCGGTCTAAAAGAATCGGGCCTTTGACTTTGCCTATGTTAGGGCGAGGTTCTCCTCCCGTCCCCAACATGGCCCAGGGGGCATCCAAGGGCCGTTATATGGGCCTCTCCCCTGATCCGATCTTAAAATAATCAGACTTTCACTTTGCTCATGTTAGGACAAGGTTCTCCTCCTGTTCCTAACATGACCATGGGGGCACTCAAGGGCCGTTATATAGGCCTCTCCCCCGATTCGATCTTAAAATAATCGGACTTCCACTTTGCTCATGTTAGGACGAGGTTCTCCTCCTGTTCCTAACATGACCATGGGGGCACTCAAGGGCCGTTATATGGGCCTCTCCCCTGATCCGATCTTAAAATAATCAGACTTCCACTTTGCTCATGTTAGGATGAGGTTCTCCTCCTGTTCCTAACATGACCATGGGGGCACTCAAGGGCCGTTATATGGGCCTCTCCCCCGATCCGATCTTAAAATAATCGGACTTTCACTTTGCTCATGTTAGGACGAGGTTCTCCTCTTGTTCCTAACATGACCATGGGGGTACTTAAGGGCCGTTATATGGGCCTCTCCCCCGATCCGATGTTAAAATAATCGAACTTTCATTTTGCTCATGTTAAGACGAGGTTCTCCTCCTGTTCCTAACATGACCTTGTTTTAATTGTTTGAAGGGGTTATCCCCAATCGTATCAAGTCCATGCCAAAAGGGAAAGACATGCAAAGTCGAAAGGAATTTTGATTCAAAGTAAAGTCGTGAGTAGTACATTTACAAGTTTCTCGAGTTCCATGGTTGTGGAAGGTCTGCTCCTCCTTGAGGCCCTCCGACAATGGAGTTGATGGTCCCGATTGGAGGCCAATCTCTGGGCTGCTCCTCCCTCCTTGGCGGTTCAGGTTGCGGCAGGGCCCTTGGCCGATCTTCTCTACCCTCAGGCCGACGTCGAATGAACCTATCGAGTCGACCTCACCGGATGAGCTCCTCGATCTCATCTCGGAGCTGGATGCATTCCTCCATGTCGTGGCCGTGGTCGCGATGGTAGAGATAGAACTTGTTGGGGTTGCACTTCCTGAGGTGGTGCGCATCCTCTCTAGCCTAGGGAGCTGCTCTTTGACCTCCATTAGTACCTGGGTCTTCAAGGCATTGAGGGGGGCATAGTTGCAGAATCTTCCCGATGGAGAACCCCACCGAACTCCACTGTCCAGACTTCTCTGCCTATGTACCCGGGGAGGAGTACGGACACACTTGTGCTCGGGAGGAGTTCGAGAACGTGGCCAAGCTTCTCTCGGCCCTTTTTCGACTGTGGGCTTACTCGAGTCTCCCACCTGCCGCTCTCTCACAGTCTCCTCATCCTTCATTTTGAAGGCTTCATCTGCTCGGGCATACCCTTCAGCCCGAGCCAACAGATCAACAAAATCTCTGGGGTACTTCTTCTCCAGGGAGAATAAAAGGTCATTCTTCTGAAGGCCGCCCTTCAGAGCGGCCATTGCTATCGATTGGTCCAAATTCTGGACCTCCAGTGCTGCGACATTGAAATGGTTGATGTAGGCCCGAATGGACTCCCCCTCCCTCTGCTTGATATTGATGAGGGACTTCGAACCCTTCCGGGGGCGCCGGCTGCTGACAAAATGGGCCACAAATTGGTGGCTCATCTGATCGAAGGAAAAGATGGTATCCGGCTTCAGCGTCGAGTACCAATTTCTCGCTGCTCCCTTCAAGGTGGATGGAAAGGCTCGGCATAGAATGGCGTCGGGTGCACCATGAAGCAGCATCATCATCCGGAAGGCCTCCAGATGATCAACCGGGTCTGAAGTCCCATCGTAGCTTTCAAACTGGGGGAGTTTGAAGTTTGGCGGGATCGATTCCTGCATGATCATTTGAGAAAAGGGAGGGTCAGTGCAAATATCGTCACCATAAGCGGGGGGAGTGTGGCAGAGTTCTCCGATCCGTCGGTTCATCTCCTGGAGCCTTCGGTCCAGAAAATCCTCTCGACTTCGGGTCTCGAGGGTCCTCTGGTAGAATGGGGGTAGAGATCTTCCAGGGGTGGAGTCGTGATCCGATTGAGGGCTCTCCACCCTCGGGTTCGTCTTCCCAGGAAAGATGGGGTGGCTGGCCCAAGTGGCCCACCCTACCGTCGGATTCTGGTGTTCCGGTGACACTCTTTCTAGGCGCACTGATGCCTGCAGCTGCTGCTGCTGCTGCATGGCCTGCACAGCTTTAGTGAGGCCTCTGACCTGCTGTGCCAGCAGATCAAATTGCTCGACGCCGACCGCCGTTGCCGGAGGAGGAGGAGGAGGCTGGAAAACTGAAGGTGAGGCCGGAGCCTGAGATCTGGCCGCGGAGGTCGTGGATCGTCGCGTGGATGCCTTACGGGGAGGCATCGGCTAAAGACCAAGTGGAGGAAGGAGGAGAGGGCACCGAAAATGATGTCCGGGGGCAGTCCCGTTGAGCGCTCCTTTAACAAACAAGGGTACTGCGAAGGTTCAGGCCCTTCCTCTAGCGCCAATCCTGTTGGTACAAAAATCCACCTGCGTCGGAGAAGCTGGAGTTGTGGGGGTCGCGGTCGCCGTCGGTACCTGCAAAAGAAGTCTAAACTGGAGGTGGGGTTGCTCCGACAAGACCCTCCGATGCTCAAGTCAGTTCTCTGCCTCAACAAAAATGAAGTGCTCGAACGAAAATTTTAGTAGAGTTTTTGGGATAGAAAATAGAACTTAGAGAATAACGTATCTGGGGTCCCCCTTTTATAGGCGGAGGGAGCAACAAACTGATAGCGATGTTTGTAACCGTCTGGCAGTGGGCTGCCTAGGAGTTTGTTGCGAAGAGTAGTGGAGTGGACCCGTGGCTATCACCGGGGCATGCCATGTGGAGTCTGCCACAGAGAGCGGAGCGGCATCCGTTGTCGTGGCTTGCCAGAGAATGGAAGAATCGTGCGGTATCCATCGCAAAAAATGGAGCAAGTTCATGGCCATTATTGTGGCCTGCTAGGGAGTGATGGAGCCGCATGGAATCCATCGCAGGAAGTGGAGCAGTGCTGTGGTCGTTATTGCGGCCTACCAGGGGGTCCAGGCGTATCGACCGAAGTTCAGCTAGGGTGTCTGGCGGAGAGAGGTGGCTAACCACCCGTCTGAGAGGAGCTCGGAGTTTGGCTCTCGCAGAAGTTCAAATGGAGTCTTCCTTCAGTCAAAGTCGGGGGTGAAGTCCGACAACCGTAGGAGTCCGAGCGGAGTCTTCCTGTAAGTGAAGTCGTGGGTGGAGCCCGGCTCCCATAGGAGTCTGGGTGAAGCCTTTCTGTAGTCGAGGTCGGAGATGAGATCCGGCTCCCGTAGGAGTTCGGGCTGAGTCTACCTACAATCGAAGTCAGGGATGAAGTCTGGCTTCCTTAGGAGGTCGGACGAAGTTTACCAGCAATCAGGGTCGAGGATGAAGCCCGGCTCCCATAGGAGTCCGGGCGAAGCCTTTCCGCAGTCGAGGTCGGGGACGAGATCCGGCTCCCGTAGGAGTCCAGACTGAGTCTACCTGCAATCAAAGTTAGGGATGAAGTCTGGCTCCCTTACGAGTCCGGACGAAGTTTACCAGCAATCGGGGTCGAGGACGGAGCCCGGCTCCCATAGGAGTCCGGGCGAACCCTTTTCGCAGTCGAGGTCGGGGATGAGATCTGGCTCCCGTAGGAGTCCGGGCTGAGTCTACCTATAATCAAAGTCAGGGATGAAGTCTGGCTCCCTTAGGAGTCCGAACGAAGTTTACCTGTAAGTGAAGGCGTGGGTGGAGCCCGGCTCCTGTAGGAGTCCGGGTGAAGCCTTTCCGCAGTCGAGGTTGGGGACGAGATCCAACTCCCGTAGGAGTCTGAGCTGAGTCTACCTGTAATCAAAGTTAGGGATGAAGTCCGGCTCCCTTAGGAGTCTTGACGAAGTTTACCAAAAATCGGGGTTGAGGACGGAGCCCGGCTCCCATAGGAGTCCGGACGAAGCCTTTCCGCAGTCGAAGTCGGGGACGAGATCCGGCTCCCGTAGGAGTTTGGGCTGAGTCTACCTGCAATCAAAGTCAGGTATGAAGTCCGGCTCCCTTAGGAGTCCGGACGAAGTTTACCTGTAAGCGAAGGCATGGGTGGAGCCCGGATCCCATAGGAGTCTGGGTGAAGCCTTTCCGCAGTCGAGGTCGGGGACGAGATCCGGCTCCCGTAGGAGTCTGGGCTGAGTCTACCTGCAATCAAAGTTAGGGATGAAGTCCGGCTCCCTTAGGAGTCCGGACGAAGTTTACCAACAATCGGGGTCGAGGATGGAGCCCGGCTCCCGTAGGAGTTCGGGCGAAGCCTTTCCGCAGTCGAAGTCGAGGATGAGATCCGTCTCCCATAGGAGTCCGAGCTGAATTCTGGTAGTTGTAGGAATCTACCATTGGAGAAGTTCAGCCGTTGGCGAAGTCCGGAGTAGTTCGGATTGGAGTTGGACCTGGCTGGAAGAAGTCTAGAAGGGATTCGGGGAGCAACTGATAGTCGTAGAAAGTCGGCTGGCGGTGGAGCTTAGTGAGCACTTAGGGCAGTTTAATAGATAACTGGGGGAACTCATGTTGAAGGAGCTCGGGTGGTGCAGTGGGAGCTCGTCCGTCGGGGGAATTCAGTCAGTGTTGTGGGAATCCGGCTGTTGGAGAAGTCTGGGGATATACCATCTGCGATCGAAAGCCGGAGGAGTCTTGGGAGGGTCAATCCTGTTAAGAACTTTGGCTGAGGGTATTTTATATCCAACAGTACCCAACATCCGGATAGGTCGAATAGTCGCAATCGCAACACTCAGAACCTACGTGAATATGGTTACTGTATAATTCATCCCTTTTGACCCCTATGTTTAGGATGACTCAGTGTTAAACTGTCAACCCTGATTAGATCATCCGAATTGTGCTCAACTCAAACAGTCCTGTGACTCCTCACTAGGACTACCCTGGCCAAGATTTTGCTAAATTGAAACACGACTGTACATAGCTCCTGAACTGGAGTGATCAATCCCATCTTGACACACGCACCGACAAGTCAAGTACTTGACTACACCCAGCATCCTTCCGTCACTGAATTAGAAATTCAGGTAGTCCAGTGCCTAAGTGCAGTGAGTTGCTTGCAAGTCACCGTGGCGGTCTCAGATCAGAGGGACATTTATACCTGTTGGTGCAAAAACCCGCTTGCGTCGGAGAAGCTGGAGTTGAGGAAGTCGCAGTCGCCGTCGGGACCTGCAAAGGAAGTCTAAACTGGAGGTGGGGTTGCTCCGGCAAGACCCTCCGACGCTCAAGTCAGTTCTCTGCCTCAACAAGAATGGAGTGTTCGAACGGAGAATTTAGCAGAGTTTTAGGTAAAAATAAGAGCATATAGAATAACGTATCTGGGACCTCCCTTTTATAGGCGGAGGGGCAGTAGCCTGATAGCGATGTCTGTAACCGTCTGGTAGTGGGCTGCCCAGGGTCAGGCGGAGTTTGTTGCGCAGAGTAGTGGAGTGGACCCGTGGCTATCACCGGGGTGTGCCACGTGGAGTCTGCCGCGGGGAGTGGGGCGGTGCCTGTTGTCGCGATTCGCCAGCAGATGGGAGAATCGCGCGGTATCCATCGCAGGAAGTGGAGCAGGATCGTGGCCATTATTGTGGTCTGCCAGGGAGTAGTGGAGCTACGCGAGACCCGTCGTAGGAAGTGGAGTAGTGCTGTGACCGTTACTGCGGCCTGTCAGGGAGTGATGGAGCTGCACGAAATCCACCGCAGGAAGTGGAGCAGGATCGTGGCCGTCATTGTGGCCTGCCAGGGGGTGCAGATCCATCGGCTGAAGCTCGGCAGCGGTCGGAGTCCGGCCCCCGTAGGGGTCCAGGTAGAGTCCTCCTTGCGGTCGGGGTCGTGGGTGGAGCCCGACTCCCATGGGAGTCTGGGCGGAGTCCTCTCGGAGCTGAAGTCGCGGGAGGAGTCCGGACGAAGTTTGTTTGCAGCCGTTGGAGCTGAGGATGAAGTTCGGCTCCCGCAGGAGTCCGGACAAGGCTTACCGGCAGCTGATGTTGAGGACGGAGCCCGTCTCCCATAGGAGTCCGGGCGGGGTCTATTTGCGGTTGAAGTTGTTGGCAGAGTTCGGCTCCCGTAGGAGTCCGGACGAAGTTTGTTTGCAGCCGTTGGAGCTGAGGATGAAGCCCGGCTCCCGTAGGAGTCCGGGCAGAGTCTTCCTGCAATTAAAGTTAAAGGCGAGGTCCGGCTCCCATAGGAGTCCGGACGGGGCTTACCAGCGGTTGATGTTGAGGACGGAGCCCGACTCCCGTAGGGGCCCAGACGAAGTCTGCTTGCGGTCGAAGTTGTCGACGGAGTCCGGCTCCCGTAGGAGTCCGGACGTAGTCTGTCTGCAGTCGTTGGAGTCGAGGGCGAAGTCTGGCTCCCGTAGGAGTCCGGACAAGGCTTAACGGCAGCTGATGTTGAGGATGGAGCCCGGCTCCCGTAGGAGTCCGGGCGGGGTCTATTTGCAGTTGAAGTTGTTGGCGGAGTTCGGCTCCCGTAGGAGTCCGGACGAAGTTTGTTTGCAGCCGTTGGAGCTGAGGATGAAGCCCGGCTCCCGTAGGAGTTCGGGCGGAGTCTTCCTGCAATTAAAGTTAAAGGCGAGGTCCGGCTCCCGTAGGAGTCCGGACGGGGCTTACCAGCGGTTGATGTTGAGGATGGAGCCCGACTCCCGTAGGGGCCCGGACGAAGTCTGCTTGCGGTCGAAGTTGTCGGCGGAGTCCGGCTCCCGTAGGAGTCCGGACATAGTCAGTCTGTAGTCGTTGGAGTCGAGGGCGAAGCTCGGCTCTCGTAGGAGTCCGGACGGGGCTTACCAGCAGTTGATGTTGAGGATGGAGCCCGGCTCCCGTAAGGGCCCGGACGAAGTCTGCTTGCGGTCGAAGTTGTCGACGGAGTCTGGCTCCCGTAGGAGTCCGGACGTAGTCTGTCTGCAGTCGTTGGAGTCGAGGGCAAAGTCCGACTCCCGTAGGAGTCCAGACAAGGCTTACCGGCAGCTGATGTTGAGGATGGAGCCCGGCTCCCGTAGGAGTCCAGGCGGGGTCTATTTGCGGTTGAAGTTGTTGGTGGAGTTCGGCTCCCGTAGGAGTCCGGACGAAGTTTGTTTGCAGCCGTTGGAGCTGAGGATGAAGCCCGACTCCCGTAGGAGTCCGGGCGGAGTCTTCCTGCAATTAAAGTTAAAGGCGAGGTCCGGCTCCTGTAGGAGTCCGGACGGGGCTTACCAGCGGTTGATGTTGAGGATGGAGTTCGGCTCTCGTAGGGGCCCGGACGAAGTCTGCTTGCGGTCGAAGTTGTCAACGGAGTCCGGCTCCCGTAGGAGTCCGGACGTAGTCTATCTGTAGTCGTTGGAGTCGAGGGCGAAGCCCGGCTCCCGTAGGAGTCCAGATGGGGCTTACCAGCAGTTGATGTTGAGGACGGAGCCCGGCTCCCATAGGGGCCCGGACGAAGTTTGCTTGCGGTCGATGTTGTCGACGGAGTCCGGCTCCCGTAGGAGTCCGGACGTAGTCTGTCTGCAGTCGTTGGAGTCGAGGGCGAAGTCTGGCTCCCGTAGGAGTCCGGACAAGGCTTACCGGCAGCTGATGTTGAGGACGGAGCCCGGCTCCCGTAGGAGTCCGGGCGGGGTCTATTTGCGATTGAAGTTATTGGTGGAGTTCGGCTCCCGTAGGAGTCCGGACGAAGTTTGTTTGCAGCCGTTGGAGCTGAGGATGAAGCCCGGCTCCCGTAGGAGTCCGGGCGGAGTCTTCCTACAATTAAAGTTAAAGGCAAGGTCCGGCTCCCGTAGGAGTCCGGACGGGGCTTACCAGCAGTTGATGTTGAGGACGGAGCCCGGCTCCCGTAGGGGCCCGGACGAAGTCTGCTTGCGGTTGAAGTTGTCGGCGGAGTCTGGCTCCTGTAGGAGTCTGGACGTAGTCTGTCTGTAGTCGTTGGAGTCGAGGGCGAAGCCCGGCTCCCGTAGGAGTCCGGACGGGGCTTACCAGCGGTTGATGTTGAGGATGGAGCCCGACTCCCGTAGGGGCCCGGATGAAGTTTTCTTGTGGTCGAAGTTGTCGGCGGAGTCCGGACGTAGTCTATCTGCAGTCGTTGGAGTCGAGGGCGAAGCCCGGCTCCCGTAGGAGTCCGGACGGGGCTTACCAGCGGTTGATGTTGAGGACGGAGCGTGGCTCCCGTAGGATTCCGGACGAACCTTACCGACGGTTGACGTTGTTGGCGGAGTCCGGCTCCCGTAGGAGTTCGGGCGGACCTCCTGGAGCCGATTCTGCTGAGGACTTCAGCTGTGGGTATTTTATACCCAACACCAGTCCCCCTACTTCTGAGTTTGAATTTTGAACGAAGAAAGTACAGAGAGAGATGGGCACAGCCGAAGCCGTCCCTTTGAATCCTGCGCACCGCCGCCTCCAGATATTTTGGCATTAAATGTGCGCGTGCTGGAGTCTTTTCGAATTGGGGTGATACGAAGGGACTCTTCGAAATTCCTGCATGTACATCAGCCCAGGTACGGCACAATTATAGTCTTGCCAACCATCAGCCGCTTTTAGCCACCTGCCAGGGGGAGTGGGACACGTGCCGAGCACGGACTGGCTTGAGGGGATTCGCGATCATCATGGCGCCGGATTCCAGGGTCTATTTAAACCCGTCCTCCCACCTTTTGGTGCCCTATTCCATTCCAGAGTTCTTATCAGCGTCTGCCTTTTCTTCGAGAGCCCTGTTTCAGTGGGCGTCTTCTTGAGCCGTAGGTGCCTTCTGTTTTCATCCCTCTGGTCCCTTAGAGCGACATAGATTAGTTCCAGCACCACCAACCTTCTTCCCACCACCTAGGGACTTCTTCTCTGTCATTATTTTTTGCATCCCTCCGAGTTAGCCTCCTATGGCCTCTCATTCCCCCTTCTGTCCGTCTTCTTAGGGACCTTTAGAGCCCCCCTTCAAAACTACTCGAAATATCTTCTGGCTCTTCTGCTCCCTGTAGTTCCGGGAGCTCTTCCGCCTCAAACCCCCAGGTCCCCAGCTCTGTAGACGAACCTGCGTCTGGGGCCGGGCTCCGCCCGATTTTCACACCGGGCGCCATTCCATGTTCCCTGACCTCGGAGGAACTCCTTCTGATAAGGGTTCAGTACGGAGTTCCTCCGGAGTATGACCTGGAGCTGCCTGGCCCTTCTGACCGGGCCAGCACTCCCCCTTCCGATCGTTTTTGTCTGTACCAGGAAGTGTTCCGTGCCGGACTCCGGCTTCCGCTTCCTTCCTTTGTTGTTGCCCTCTTCCGCTTCTTAGACATCTCCTTGGCTTCTGTGGCCCCAAATTCTTTTAGGTTCTTGATAGGATTTCTCTCCCTCTGCCACGTAGTCGAGGTCCAACCGTCCCTCTCCTTGTTTAGGCACTTCTATACCTTCAAGCGCCATCCTTCGACGAAGGATTGGTAGTACTTCTCCCCCCAGTTCGGCAAGAAGGGGTTGCTGAAAGGCGCCCCTTCTTCGATCCATAATTGGAAGGGAAAATACCTCTTCGTCCACTGCCCGACCCTGAGACTGGGCCTGCCCCCTTGGGGCTCTCTGAGGGATTCTGTCCGCTGGGCCCCCAGCCTGGGGGAGGACGACCTCCAGGCTGCCCGAAAGCTTCTAGCTTATTCCACTCCTTCCCTTCCCAATCTTCTGAGGGAGCAGTTTCTTTTTAACATCGGCCTGAGTCCCCAGGATCCAGCGAGTATTCATCTTTTACCTTATCTTCTCTTTTCATGCCTTCCTTCTCTTCTTCTCTTTTTCTCCTCTGTTTCTTTCTTTCTTTCCCTTTCTTCTTTTCTTCTCTCTCTCTTTTTTTTTTTTTTGACCTTTGACACTTGATTGATTGGTTTGCTTCTTTTTCTTCTTTCCTTTTCTCTTTCTTTCTTTTTTTTTTCAGGAATGGACGCCGAAGCAGCACGGATGCTTGCCAGGGGCCTTAGGGCCCACAAGAGAAAGGGCGCTGCGACCTCCGGATCGGCGAAGAGGGCCAGGGCAGAGGAGTCGAGCTTAGCTGCACCCGTCCAGGTGGCCCCGGCCATCGACATTCCCTCGGATGCAGAGCCAACGGCTCCCCGGGCCTCCTCGAGGAGTCCGCCGACTGGGGCCCCCGTTTCAGGGGTTCGCTCCACGGAGGCGCCCGCCGCGGGGAAAAGAAGGAAATCGGTGGCCCGCAGAGCGAGTAGCCACCGAACTACTGCGGATGAGTCTCTCTACTCCGAAGAGGGGTCGGAGAATCCCTTCAACGATAGGGACTTGATCAAGCGGCTGATCGACGGCTGCATTCTGCCCGACGTCGTTGAGAGGATCGACCGCACCGATCCCGAGCAGCGGGCCTGGGACTCTTTGGGGTCCTTCCTTGAGGTAAGCGGGTCTTCATTTACACGGCTACTCGGCCTTTGTTCTAATTCCCTAGCCGCCCTTGCAGATTGGGCACCAGCTCCTCGCCTATATCGAAGCAGTGAGCCGTACGAGGAGGGACATCCTCCAGGTGGAGGAACGCTGTCAGGCGGAGGTTGCTCGCCTCCAAGCAAAGACGGCCAAAGTAGCCGCCCTCCAGGAGGCCCTGGAAAGAGAGAAGCAAGCCCGGGAGGAGGAGAGGCAGATCTTGGAGGAATCGGTGAGGAAGGCGGAGGTCGAGGTCGCCAACTTGGTCGAGCAAACTTCGGTCCTAATCTCGGAGGCCCGAGCCCTTGTGGTAGAGGAATTCAAGGCCTCCGCGGAGATTAGGGACCTGAAGGTCCAATTCGCCCAGGAAGCGTTCATTAAGGGGTTCGAGCTCTGCCAAGAGAAGGTGGCCAAAAAATTCTCAGAGCTCGACCTCAGCTTCCTAGGTGAGGAGTCTGAAGATGAGGCCGGGCCCTCGTCAGCCGCCACTGCTGTCGCAGCCCCCGCACCAGGGACGCCGAGTTCTCCACCCCCCGCCTCTGAGGTCTGAGACCTCGATCTTGTACCCTTATTGCGTCGCAATTTTTCTTTTCTATTTGTCTTCAAAAATTATTCAATCAATAAAGTTGAATTTCTTGTTGCGGACGGCTTCTCCTTCCCCCCCTCCTTCTCTCTGCTTTTCTTCCTGCGATGAGTCATGCTTTGACGCTTTTGCCTTTTGATGGCAGTGCCCTGCAGAAGCGCTCCCCCTACCCCTGGGGGTCCTGCTGAAATCGACGATCCAGCGGCTGAAGAAGGAAGTCCTTCACCTAACAAAGAAGTTGAAGAAGACGGAAGGCGAGCTCCGCAAATCGAGAGAAGGTTACTCTAAAGCCACTGCTGAGGCCACCCACTTTCGGAGTCTCCATGTGAAGGGGATCATGGAGTATAGCCAGAGGAAGGCGAACTTCGCAAAGGAACTTGAGGAATGCAAGAAGAGCGCCAGCGATCGAATTTGGGCCCAGGCCGCCAGGATCAGTGCCCTCAAGGTGGAACTGTCAGCTGCGAAGGGGAAGATCGGCCAGCTGGAAGGAAATTCATCCCGGCTCTTGGCCCGGGTCAACGATGACCAGAGGTGGTCGCAGAAGGTCTCCGACCTTCAGCAGCAGCTTCAGGACACCGAGGTGAGCCACGACGTGCAACGGGCTAGCTGGCGCAGGCAGGTGGAAGAATATAAGGGGAGATTCAGGACGGCGGCCGACGAAGTCGTCCGTCTCCAGAGGCAGCTGGCTAACAGGGCACAGCTTACTTCCGCTCGAGATTTTGAAGAGCTCCAAGCCCTAAGAGGCACCGTTGAGGGGATTTCTGTCTCCCTCGGGGAAAAGACAGCTGAGCTGCAACAACTGAAGATCCAACTGGCACTCGAGCGGCGGGCCGTCGCGGACGTGGAGGCAGATCCGAGGTCTTGAGGAAGAGGCATCGAGAGGCGAAAGCCGAGAGCCAGCGACTTCGTCGGGTGCTCCAGGATGCACTGCAGAAAAGGGGAGAGCTAGAAGAAGAAATTGAGAATCTGAGGCAGTTCTGGTTAAGGGATGGAGTAGATAATTCTAGGTCGGAGGGAGCAGGGCCTCCTTAGAGCTCTTTTCGTCTTTCTGTCTTTTCATGTATTTGCTTCCTTTTTGTCATTTTGCCTTTCTTTCCTTGGCCTTCCGGGCTTTGTAGCGTGTATATTGGAAATGGAATGAAAAGGGCATTTTGTGTTACCTCGTCCGCGCGTTGCACTAAATTGCCGTCCACCGAACTTTTCTTGTTGTTTGACTTGTCTGATGTAGACGTCATTAGGGGGCACCCGATCATCGATGCATTAACTCGCCTTTCTCGTCGTATATGGCCGCAAGCCCGAGCTTGGCCGTCCGGGCCCCGCATTATTTCGGGGATGTCGTTGTCTTCCTAACCGGTGTTGAAAGTCTTTTTAGCGGCCGGAGGTGTTCGATAGGAACTCTCCGTTTCAGTTGGGATGAAGTCCTTTAGGTCTTTTGGTGTGGTTCATCCTTCATCTGTTCCCATCGTAGTTTGTCATTCTTCCTTTTTAATTTTTCTCCTCTTCTCGGAGTGAGGGTCTTCCCTCCGCTTGTCGTGGGGTTGCATAGGAGCGAGGAGGTGCCGATGAGGGGCTTTTTTCTTTCACCCAATCTTGTTGGGCGGCCGGGCTTCACCACCATCAGCTCTTGCTGCAGAAGCCGTGGGTGGAACCCGGCTCCCGTAGGAGTCCGGGTGGAGTCTTCCTTGGCGTCGTGGACGGAGCCCGGCTCCCGTAGGAGTCCGGGTGGAGTCTTCCTTGGTGTCGTGAACGGAGCTCGACTCCTGTAGGAGTCCGGGTGGAGTCTTCCTTGGCATCGTGAACGGAGCCCGGCTCCCGTAGGAGTCCGGGTGGAGTCTCCCTTGGCGTTGTGGATGGAGCCCGGCTCCCGTAGGAGTCTGGGTGGAGTCTTCCTTGGCGTCGTGAACGGAGCCCGACTCCCGTAGGAGTCCGAGCCTTCCACTTTGCTCGAGCCAGGGCGAGGTTCTCCTCCCATTTCTGACTTGGCTATGGGGGCGCGTTAGGGCACTGTAAGGCCTCTCCCCCCATCCGGTCTAAAAGAACCGGGCCTTTGACTTTGCTCATGTCAGGACGAGGTTCTCCTCCTGTTTCTGACATGGCTGTGGGGGCACATCAGGGCGTTGTAAGGCCTCTCCCCCCATCCGGTCTAAAAGAACCGGGCCTTTGACTTTGCTCATGTCAGGATGAGGTTCTCCTCCTGTTCCTGACATGGCTGTGGGGGCACATTAGGACATTGTAAGGCCTCTCCCCCCATCCGGTCTAACAGAATCGGGCCTTTGACTTTGCTCATGTTAGGACGAGGTTCTCCTCCTGTTCCTGACATGGCTGTGGGGGCACATTAGGGCGTTGTAAGGCCTCTCCCCCCATCCGGTCTAACAGAACCGGGCCTTTGACTTTGCTCATGTCAGGACGAGGTTCTCCTCCTGTTCCTGACTTGGCTGTGGGGGCACATTAGGGCGTTGTAAGGCCTCTCCCCCCATCCGATTTTGAGATAGTCGGACTTTCATTTTAGGTATGCTTGGGCGGGGTTCTCCCCCGTTCCTAACAAAATATTGTTTTTGGAGGGGTCGTATCCAGTCATAATAAATCTACGCCAGATGGGAAGAGTACGTCAAGTAGAAAGAAATTTAGATTCAAGGTGAAATCGTAAGTGATACATTTATAGGTTTTTCGAGTTCCACGGTCGCGGGTGATCCGCTCCTCCTTGAGGCCCTCCGATGATGGAGTCGATGGTCCCGATGGGAGGTCGGTCCCCGAGTTGCTCCTCCCTTCTTGGCGGTTCAGGCTGCGGAAGGGCCTTTAGCCGATCTCCTCTGCCCTCGGGCCTGCGTCGGATGAACCTGTCGAGTCAACCTCACCGAATGAGCTCCTCGATCTCATCCTGGAGCTGGATGCATTCCTCTGTGTCGTGGCCGTGGTCATGGTGGTAGAGGCAGAATTTGTTGGGGTGGCGCTTCCCTGGGTGTGTGCGCATCCTCTCCGGCCTAGGGAGCTGCTCCCTGACCTCCATCAATACCTGGGCCTTCGAGGCATTGAGGGGAGCGTAGTTGTGGAATCTCCCTGGTGGGGAACCCCGCCAAACCCCACGATCTGGGCTTCTCTGCCTGCGCACCCGAGGTGGAGTATGGGCGCGCTTATGCCCAGGAGGGGATCGAGAACGCAGCCGGGCTTCCTTTGGCCTTTTTTCAATTGCGGGCTTACTCGAGTCTCCTGCTTGCCGCTCCCTCGCCGTCTCTTCATCCTTCATTTTGAAGGCCTCTTCCGCTCGAGCGTATCCTTCGGCCCGAGCCAGCAAATCAGCAAAATTCCTGGGATATTTCTTCTCCAGGGAGAATAAAAGATCATTCTTCTGAAGGCCACCCTTCAGGGCGGCCATTGCGACTGATTGGTCCAAGTTTCGGACCTCCAGCGCCGCGATGTTGAAGCGGTTGATGTAGGCCCATATGGACTCCCCTTCCCTTTGCCTGATGTTGATGAGGGACTCCGAACCCTTCCGGGGGCACCGGCTGCTGACAAAATGGGCCACAAAATGGTGGCTCATTTGATCGAAGGAAAAGATGGTACCCGGTTTCAAAGCCGAGTACCAGTTCCTCGCCGCTCCCTTCAAGGTAGACGGGAAAGCACGGCATAAGATGGCATCAGGAGCACCGTGAAGCAGCATCATCGTCCGGAAGGCCTCCAGATGATCAACCGGGTCCGAAGTCCCGTCGTAGCTTTCGAACTGGGGAAGCTTGAAGTTTGGCGGGATCGGTTTCTGCATGATCATTTGGGAGAAGGGAGGGTCAGTACAAATATCCTCACCATAAGCGGGGGGCGCATGGCGGAGTTCTTCAATCCGCCGGTTCATCTCCTGGAGCCTCCGGTCCAGAAAATCCTCTCGACTTCGAGTCTCGAGGGTCCTCTGGCAGAACGGGGGCAGGGATCTTCTAGGGGTGGAGTCGTGGTCCGACTGAGGGCTCTCCACCCTCGGGTTTGTTTTCCCAGGAAGGACGGGGCGGCTGGCCCAGGTGGCCCACCCCGCCACCGGGTTCTGGCATTCCGAAGACGTCCTTTCCGGGTGCACCGACGCCTGCGGCTGCTGCTGCTGCATTGCTTGCACAGCTTCGGCGAGGCCTCTGACCTGCTGTGCCAGCAAGTCAAACTGCTCCGCACCGACCGCCGCCGCCGGAGGAGGAGGAGGAGGTTGAGAAACAGGAGGGGAGGCTGGAGCCTGAGATCTGGCCGCGGAGGTCGTGGACCGTCGTGTGGATGCCTTGCGAGGAGGCATCGAGCAGGGATCCCGTGGGGGGGGGAACAAGGAGTAGGTGTTGGAGGAGACGATCGGGGGCGGCTCTGTTGAACGCTCCTTTAAGAACAAGGGTACTGCGAAGACACAAAGCCCCTTCCTCTAGCGCCAATCCTGTTGGTGCAAAAACCCACTTGCGCCGGAGAAGCTGGAGTTGAGGAAGTCGCGGTCGCCGCCGGGACCTGCAAAGGAAGTCTAAACCGGAGGTGGGGTTGCTCCGGCAAGACCCTCCGACGCTCAAGTCAGTTCTCTGCCTCAACAAGAATGGAGTGTTCGAACGAAGAATTTAGCAGAGTTTTAGGTAAAAACTAGAGCTTATAGAATAACGTATCTGGGACCCCCCTTTTATAGGCGAAGGGGCAGTAGCCTGATAGCGATGTCTGTAACCGTCTGGTAGTGGGCTGCCCAGGGTCAGGCGGAGTTTGTTGCGCAGAGTAGTGGAGTGGACCCGTGGCTATCACCGGGGTGTGCCACGTGGAGTCTGCCGCGGGGAGTGGGGCGGCGCCTGTTGTCGCGATTCGCCAGCAGATGGAAGAATCGCGCGGTATCCATCGCAGGAAGTGGAGCAAGATCGTGGCCATTATTGTGGTCTGCCAGGGAGTAATGGAGCTGCGCGAGACCCATCGTAGGGAGTGGAGTAGTGCTGTGACCGTTACTGCGGCCTGTCAGGGAGTGATGGAGCTGCGCAGAATCCGCCGTAGGAAGTGGAGCAGGATCATGGCCGTCATTGTGGCCTGCCAAGGGGCGCAGATCCATCGACTGAAGCTCGACAGTGATCGGAGTCCGGCCCCCGTAGGGGTCCGGGCGGAGTCCTCCTTGCGGTCGGGGTCGTGGGTGGAGCCCGGCTCCCGTGGGAGTCCGGGCGGAGTCCTCTCGGAGCTGAAGTCGCGGGCAGAGTCCGGCTCCCGTAGGAGTCCGGACGAAGTTTGTTTGCAGCCGTTGGAGCTGAGGATGAAGTCCGGCTCCCGTAGGAGTCCGGACAAGGCTTACCGACAGCTGATGTTGAGGACGGAGCCCGACTCCCGTAGGAGTCCGGGCGGGGTCTATTTGAGGTTGAAGTTGTTGGCAGAGTTCGGCTCCCGTAGGAGTCCGGACGAAGTTTGTTTGCAGCCGTTGGAGCTGAGGATGAAGTCTGGCTCCCATACGAGTCCGGGCGGAGTCTTCCTGCAATTAAAGTTAAAGGTGAGGTCCGGCTCCCGTAGGAGTCCGGACGGGGCTTACCAGCGGTTGATGTTGAGGATGGAGCCCGGTTCCCGTAGGGGCCCGGATGAAGTCTGCTTGCGGTCGAAGTTGTCGACGGAGTCCGGCTCCCGTAGGAGTCCGGACGTAGTCTGCCTGCAGTCGTTAGAGTCGAGGGCGAAGTCCGGCTCCCGTAGGAGTCGGGACAAGGCTTACCGGCAGCTGATGTTGAGGACGGAGCCTGGCTCCCGTAGGAGTCCGGGCGGGGTCTATTTGCGGTTGAAGTTGTTGGTGGAGTTCGGCTCCCGTAGGAGTCCGGACGAAGTTTGTTTGCAGCCGTTGGAGCTGAGGATGAAGCCCGGCTCCCGTAGGAGTCTGGGCGGAGTCTTCCTGCAATTAAAGTTAAAGGCGAGGTCCGGCTCCCGTAGGAGTCCGGACGGGGCTTACCAGCGGTTGATGTTGAGGGCGGAGCCCGGCTCTCGTAGGGGCCCGGACGAAGTCTGCTTGCGGTCGAAGTTGTCGGCGGAGTCCGGCTCCCGTAGGAGTCCGAACGTAGTCTGTCTGTAGTCGTTGGAGTCGAGGGCGAAGCCCGGCTCCCGTAGGAGTCCGGACGGGGCTTACCAGTGGTTGATGTTGAGGACGGAGCCCGGCTCCCGTAGGGGCCCGGACGAAGTTTGCTTGCGGTCGAAGTTGTCGATGGAGTCCAGCTCCCGTAAGAGTCCGGACGTAGTCTGTCTGCAGTCGTTCGAGTCGAGGGCGAAGTCCGGCTCCCGTAGGAGTCCGGACAAGGCTTACCGGCAGCTGATGTTGAGGACGGAGCCCGGCTCCCGTAGGAGTCCGGGCGGGGTCTATTTGCGGTTGAAGTTGTTGGCGGAGTTCGGCTCCCGTAGGAGTCCGGACGAAGTTTGTTTGCAGCCGTTGGAGCTGAGGATGAAGCCCGGCTCCCGTAGGAGTCCGGGCGGAGTCTTCCTGCAATTAAAGTTAAAGGCGAGGTCCGGCTCCCGTAGGAGTCCGGATGGGGTTTACCAGCGGTTGATGTTGAGGACGGAGCCCAGCTCCCGTAGCGGCCCGGACGAAGTCTTCTTGCGGTCGAAGTTGTCGGCGGAGTCTGACTCCCGTAGGAGTCCGGACGTAGTCTGTCTGTAGTCGTTGGAGTCGAGGGCGAAGCCCGACTCCCGTAGGAGTCCGGACGGGGCTTACCAGCGGTTGATGTTGAGGATGGAGCCCGGCTCCCGTAGGGGCCCGGACGAAGTTTGCTTGCGGTCGAAGTTGTCGGCGGAGTCTGGCTCCCGTAGGAGTCCGGACGTAGTCTGTCTGCAGTCGTTGGAGTCGAGGGCGAAGCCTGGCTCCCGTAGGAGTCCGGACGGGGCTTACCAGCGGTTGATGTGGAGGACGGAGCCCGGCTCCCGTAGGAGTCCGGACGAACCTTACCGGCGGTTGACGTTGTTGGCAGAGTCCGGCTCCCGTAGGAGTCCGGACGGACCTCCTAGGGCCAATTCTGCTGAGGACTTTGGCTGTGGGTATTTTATACCCAACAATACCCATATCTCATTGGAGGAAATCTTGACAGCAGAGATAGCTCTGGAGTCGGTCACATTCAGTGCAGATGTACCCTTACATCTCACCTGTATGCCATACCAGTGTCTCTACACTCCTTGGTTAAGAGGACAACCAACCTATATGGCACACAACAACCTATGCTCGATAAATATTGTTATCCTTGGTAACAACGTATCATTTGGTCGCGAACATATTTAAAGACTAAACGACAAATCCTTCTTTGTCGAGTCTAAATAGTCCTAAGGACTTCACCACAACACAGGAGTTCATTAGAAGATGATAATTTGTGATAAAAAAATATCAAAATAATTTTTATTTATTTATAATTTATGTACTAATACAATAAAGAGTACAACCGTCAACAGACTGATGATTGGCTTTGAGACACTATTCCCAACAATCACCCACTTGGCCTAAAGCCAATCGATGCAGTATCTAATACCCATCTTCGACTTGAAGTCGTCGAACTCCTTCACCGCAATGGCTTTAGTGAATGGGTCGGCTAGGTTCTTCTTTCCGTCGATCTTCTGAAGGTCGACATCACCTCGATCCATGATTTCTCAGATGAGATGGTAGCGGTGCAGAATATGCTTCGTCCGCTAGTGTGCCTTCGGTTCCTTCGCCTGAGCAATGGCTCCAAAGCTGTCACAGTAGAGCAGAACTGGACCAACAAGGGAGGGTGCTACTCTGAGCTCGATGATGAATTTCCTCAGCCACACCACTTCTTTGGCAGCATCTGATGCAGCGACACACTCCGCCTTGCAAACTGAATCAGCCACTGTGTGCTGTTTGGAACTTTTCCAGCAGACAGTCCCACCATTAAGGATAAAAATAAATCCTGACACACTCTTGCTATCATCGTGATCACACTGAAAACTAGAGTCTGTAAACCCTATAAGTCTCAAGTCCGATTCACCATAAATAAGCCACTGGTCCTTAGTATTTCTTAAATACTTCAGGATGGTTTTAACAACCTTCCAGTGATTCTCTCCTGGATCAGATTGGTATCTACTCACTACCCCTAGTGAGTATGCCACATCTGATCGTGTACATATCATGGCATACATGATAGATCCAACTATCGAAGCATATAAAATTCTATCCATACGCTCTCTCTCTTGAGGTGTTGTTGGACAATCCCTCTTTGAGAGAGAAATTCCATGGCCTATCGGTAGATAGCCTTTCTTGGAATTCTCCATGCTGAACCTCTTCAGCATAGTATCAATGTACGTGGATTGGGATAAGCCAAGCAACCTTTTAGATCTATCCCTATAGATCCTCATCCCTAGGATGTAGGAAGACTCTCCCAAATTCTTTATGGAGAATTGTGATGACAGCCAAATCTTTATTCCCTATAATGCAGGGATATCATTTTCGATTAAGAGAATATCATCCACATAAAATACAAGAAATACTACTACTGGACCATTAGCCCACTTATAAATGTAGGGCTCTTCTCCGTTCTTAACGAAGCCATACGTCTTGATCGTCCTATCAAAATGTATGTTCCAACTCTGGGATGCTTGCTTAAGTCCATAAATGGACCTCTATAGCCTGCACACTTTAGACTCATCTGTGGATGTGAACCCTTTAGGTTGTATCATATACACCTCTTCGTTCAGCTCTCTGTTTAGGAAAGCTGTCTTCACATCCATCTGCCAGATTTCATAGTCCAGATGGGCAGCTATCGCAAGCATAATCTGAATGGATTTGAGCATTGCCACAGGAGAAAACATCTCGTCATAGTCTATACCATAACGTTGACGATATCCCTTGGCAACCAGATGGGCTTTATAGGTTTCCACCTTTCCATCTGCGCCCCTCTTCCTCTTGAAGACCCACTTACACCCTATGGGTTTTACTCCTTCGGGTGGGTCAACCAATGTCCACACATCGTTGACCTTCATGGACTCCATTTTGGATTTCATGGCCTCTAGCCATTTCTCAGAGTCAGGACTCTGCATTGCATCCATGTAGGTGATCGGATCCTCATCGTTTTCATCAAGTTCGATAGGATCTCCATCCCGGATCAAGAAACCATAGTATCTGTCCAGTTGACGTGGTACTCTACTAGATCGCCTTAAGGGTGCAGGTACAATGGGCTCCGAATCTGATCTAATCAAATCCGGTTCAAGTTCAGCTACTTGTGTCAGTTTTTCCACCTGCCAAACTTCCTCAAGTTCGACCTTAGAGGCAATAGTCCCTTCACCAAGGAACTCTTTTTCTAAAAAGATTGCCTTAAGGCTGACAAACACTTTTTGCTCATTAGCTAGGTTAAAATAATACCCTTTGGTCTCTTTTGGGTACCCTATGAAATTACACTTGTCAGACTTAGGTCCAAGTTTGTCCATAATTAAATATTTAACATAAGTCAGACACCCCCAAACCCTAAGGTGCGAGAGTACTGGCTTACGTCCTATCCATAACTCATATGATGTTTTGGTTACAAACTTACTCAGAATCCTATTTAGAAGGTAACAAGCCGATTCGAGCGCATATCCCCAGAGGAAGATCGGCAGACCAGTAAACCCCATCATGGATCGGACCATGTCTAACAAGGTCCGATTCCTCCTTTCAGAAACACCATTATGCTGTGGTGTTCCAGGAGGAGTCCACTGAGAGAGAATCCTATTCTCCCCTAAATATGTCAGAAACTCATTGGAAAAGTATTTACCTCCTCGATCAGATCGAAGAGTTTTAATACACTTTTCAGTTTATTTTTCTACCTCATTTCGAAATAGTTTGAACATTTCAAATGACTCCGACTTATGCTTCATTAAATAGACATACCCATACCTCGATAGGTCATCTGTGAAGGTTATGAAGTAGAAATATCCACCTCTTGCACTTGAGCTCATGGGTCCACATACATCAGAATGTATCAGACCCAAGAGTTCATTGGCTCGCTCACCTTTTCCAATAAAAGGTGACTTGGTCATCTTCTCAAGAAGATAGGACTCACAAGTTGGAAGTGATTCACAATCACCAACTTCAAGAATTCTTTCTTGAGCCAACCTATTTATCCTGTTCTTATTGATATGACCTAGCCTACAGTGCCAAAGGTAGACTTCTGACACATTATCTATTCTAGGACGTTTACTGGAGGTTTGAACCACATTAACAGGCTGTGACAGTAAGTAAATTTCATTATCTAGTTATCTAACAAACATTGTAACACTATTCAAAATGATATTGCAAACATTTTCTTTTATTAAAAATTGATAACTGTTGGTGCAAAAATCTGCTTGCACCGGAGAAGCTGGAGTCGGGGGAGTCATGGTCGCCGTCGGGACCTGCAAGGGAAGTCTAAACTGGAGGTGGGGTTGCTCCGGCAAGACCCTCCGACGCTCAAGTCAGTTCTCTGCCTCAACAAGAATGGAGTGCTCAAATGGAGAATTTAGCAGAGTTTTGAGGTAAAAATGAGAGCTTATAGAATAACGTATCTGGGGTCCCCTTTTTATAGGCGGAGGGCTCAACAGACTGATAGCGACGTTCATAACCGTCTCGTAGTGGGCCGCCCACCATCAGGAGAAATTTATTGCGAGGAGTAGTGAAGTAGACCCGTGGCCCTCACTGCAGCGCACCACGTGGAGTCTGCTGCAGGGAGTGGAGCGGCGTCCGTTGTCGCTACTTGCCAGCGGATAGAGGAATCACGCAGTATCCATTACAGAAGGTGGAGCAGGATCATGGGTATCATAGCGGTCTGTCCGGGAATAATGGAGCCGTGCGGGATCCATCACAGGAAGTGGGGTAGAGTCGTGGCCATCATAGCGGTCTGTCAGGGAATGATGGAGCTGCACAGAATCCGTCGTAGGAAGTGGAGCAGGATCGTGGTAGTTGCTATGTTGCGCCAGAAAGTGTAGATTCGTCGGCTGAAGTTCGGCAGTGGTCGGAGCTGGTGACGGACCCTGACTCCCGTAGGAGCCCGGGCAGAGCCCTCCTTATGATTGAAGTCGTGGTCGGAGCCTGGCTCCTGTAGGAGTCCGGGTGGAGTCCCCTGCAATTAAAGTCAGGTGCGAAGTCCGGCTCCCGTAGGAGTCCGGACGGAGCTTACCGGTAGTTGAAGTTGGCGACGGAGTCCGACTCTCGTAGGAGTCCGGGCGGAGTCCTCCTTGAGGTCGGAGTTGTGGGCGGAGCCCGGCTCCTGTAGGAGTCCGGGCGGAGTCCCCTGCAATTAAAGTCAGGTGCGAAGTCCGGTTCCCGTAGGAGTCCGGATGGAGCTTACCGGAAGTTGAAGTTGGCGACGGATCCCGGCTCCCGTAGGAGTCCGGGCGGAGTCCTCTCGGAGTTGAAGTCATGGGCGGAGCCCGGCTCCCGTAGGAGTCCGGGCGGAGTACCCTGCAATTAAAGTTAGGTGCGAAGTCCGACTCCCGTAGGAGTCCGGACGGAGCTTACCGGCAGTTGAAGTTGGCGATGGAGCCCGGCTCCCACAGGAGTCCTCTTGGAGTTGAAGTCATGGGCAGAGTCTGGCTCCCGTAGGAGTCCGGGTGGAGTCCCCTACAATTAAAGTTAGGTGCGAAGTCCGGCTCCCGTAGGAGTCCGGATGGAGCTTACCGGCAGTTGAAGTTGGCGACGGAGCCCGGCTCCCGTAGGAGTCCTCTCGGAGTTGAAGTTGTGGGCGGAGCCCGGCTCCCGTAGGAGTCTGGGTGGAGTCCCCTGCAATTAAAGTTAGGTGCGAAGTCCGACTCCCGTAGGAGTCCGGACGAAGCTTACCGGCAGTTGAAGTTGGCGACGGAGCCCGGCTCCCATAGGAGTCCGGGCGGAGTCCTCCTTGAGGTCGGAGTCGTGGGCGGAGCCCGGCTCCTATGAGAGTCCGGGCGGAGTCCTCTCAGAGTTGAAGTCGTGGGCGGAACCCGGCTCCCGTAGGAGTCCGGGCGGAGTCCCTGCAATTAATGTTAGGTGCGAAGTCTGGCTCCCGTAGGAGTCCGGACGGAGCTTACCGACAGTTGAAGTTGGCGACGGAGCCCGGCTCCCATAGGAGTCCTCTCAGAGTTGAAGTCGTGGGCAGAGCCTGGCTTCCGTAGGAGTCCGGGCGGAGTCCCCTGCAATTAAAATTAGGTGCGAAGTCCGGCTCTCGTAGGAGTCCGGACGGAGCTTATCGGTAGTTGATGTTGGCGACGGAGCCCGGCTCCCGTAGGAGTCCGGGCGGAGTCCTCCTTGAGGTCGGAGTCGTGGGCGAAGCCCGGCTCCCGTGGGAGTTCGGGCGGAGTCCTCTCGGAGTTGAAGTTGTGGGCGGAGCCCGGCTCCCGTAGGAGTTCGGGCGGAGTCCCCTGCAATTAAAGTTAGGTGCGAAGTCTGGCTCCCGTAGGAGTCCGGACGGAGCTTACCGGCAGTTGAAGTTGGCGACGGAGCCCGGCTCCCGTTGGAGTCCTCTCAGAGTTGAAGTCGTGGGCGGAGCCCGGCTCCCGTAGGAGTCTGGGTGGAGTCCCCTGCAATTAAAGTTAGGTACGAAGTTCGGCTCCCGTAGGAGTCCGGACGGAGCTTACCGGCAGTTGAAGTTGGCGATGGAGCCCGGCTCCCGTAGGAGTTCGGGCGGAGTCCTCCTTGAGGTCGGAGTCGTGGGCGGAGCCTGGCTCCCGTGGGAGTCCGGGCGGAGTCCTCTCGGAGTTGAAGTCGTGGGCGGAGCCCGGCTCCCGTAGGAGTTTGGGCGGAGTCCCCTGCAATTAAAGTTAGGTGTGAAGTCCGGCTCCCGTAGGAGTCCGGATGGAGCTTACTGGCAGTTGAAGTTGGCGACGGAACCCGGCTCCCGTAGGATTCCTCTCGGAGTTGATGTCGTGGGCGGAGCCCGGCTCCCGTAGGAGTCTGGGCGGAGTCCCCTACAATTAAAGTTAGGTGCGAAGTCGGGCTCCCGTAGGAGTCCGGACGGAGCTTACCGGCAGCTGAAGTTGGCGACGGAGCCCGGCTCTCGTAGGAGTCCTCTCGGAGTTGATCCTGCTGAGAACTTCGGCTGTGGGTATTTTATACCCAACACCAGTCCCCCTACTTCCGAGTTTGAATTTCGAATGAAGGAAGTACAGAGAGATTGGCATAGTCGAAGTTGTCCCCTCGAATCCTGCGCACGGCCGCCCCCAGATATTTTGGCATTAAATGTGTGCGTGCTGGAGTCTTTTCGAATCGAGGCGATATGAAGGGACCCTTCGAAATTCCCGCTGGTACACTGGCCCAGGTACGGTGCCATAATGGCTCTGCCGATCCGTCAGCCGCTTTTAGCTGCCTGCCGGGGGAGTGGAACACGTGTCGGGCGCGGGCTGGCCTGGGGAGATTCGCGATCATTATGACGCCGGATCCCAGGGTCTATTTAAACCCGTCCTTCCACCTTTAGGGGCCCTATTCCGTTCCAGAGTTCTAACAGTGTCTGCCTTCCCTTCGAGAGCCTTGTTTCAGTTGGTATCTTCTCGAGCCGTAGGCGCCCTTCAAATCATCCCTGTCTTCGTCCCTCTAGTCCCTCAGAGCGATCTAGATTAGTTCCAGCACCTTCATCTTTCTTCCCGCCGCTTAGGGACCTCTTTTTTGCCATTATTTTTTGTATTCCTCTGAGTTAGTTTCCTGTGACCTCTCGCCCCTCATCCTGTCCGTCTTTTTCGGGATCTTTAGAGCCCTCATTCAAAACTACTCGAAATGTCGTCCGGCTCTTCCGCTCCCTGCAGTTCCGGGAGTTCTTCCGCCTCAAACCCCCAGGCCCCTTGCTCTGTAGATGAACCTGCGTCTGGGGCTGGGCTCCGCCCGATTTTTGCACCGGGCGCCATTTCATGTTCCCTGACTCCGGAGGAACTCCTTCTGATAAGGGTTCAGTATGGAGTTCCTCTGGAGTACGACCTGGAGTTGCCTAGCCCTTCTGACCGGGCTAGCACTCCTCCACCCGATCGTTTTTGCCTGTATCAGGAGGCGTTCCGTGCCGGACTCCGGCTTCCGCTTCCATCCTTTGTTGTCGCCCTCTTCCATTTCTTAGACATCTCCCTGGCTTCTGTGGCCCCGAACTCTTTTAAGTTTTTGATAGGATTTCTCTCCCTTTGCCACGTAGTCGAGGTCCAACCGTCCCTCTCCTTGTTTAGGCACTTCTATACTTTCAAGCGCCATCCTTCGGCGAAGGACTGGTGGTACTTCTCTCAGTTTGGCAAGAAGGGGTTGCTGAAAGGTGCCCCTTCTTCAATCCACAATTGGAAGGGGAAATACCTCTTCGTCCACTGCCCGACCCTGAGGCTGGGCCTGCCTCCTTGGGGCTCTCTGAGGGATTCTATCCGCCGGGCCCCCAGCCTGGGGGAGGATGACCTCCAGGCTGCCCGGAAGCTTCTTGCCTATTTCGCTCCTTCCCTTCCCAATCTTTTGAGGGAGCAATTTCTATTCAACATCGACCTGAGCCCCCAGGATTCTGCGAGTATTTCATCCTTTCCTTTATCTTCTTTTTTCCTGCCTTTCTTCTTTTTCTTTCTCTTTTTTTTTCTTCTTCCTTCTCTCTCTTTTTCTCCTCTCTTTCTTCTTTTCTTCTCTTTCTCTCTCTTTTTTTTTCGATTTCTAAGTCTTAATTGATCGGTTTGCTTCTTTTTCTTCTTCTTTTTTTTTCTTTTTAAAGAATGGACGCTGAAGCAGTGCGGATGCTTGCCAGGGGCCTCAGGGCCCACAAAAGGAAGGGAGTCGCGACCTCCGGATCGGCGAATAGGGCCAGGGCAGAGGAGTCGAGCTTGGCCGCACCTGCCTAGGCAGCTCCAGCGATTGACATTCCCTCGGATGCCGAGGCAACGGCTCCCCGGGCCTCCTCGAGGAGTCCGCCGACTGGGGCCCCAGTTTCGGGGGTCCGTTCCACGGAGGCGCCCATAGCCGAGAGGGGGAAGAGAAGGAAGTCGGTGGCCCATAGGGCGAGTAGCCGTCGAACTGTTGCTGACGAGTCCCTCTGCTCTGAAGAGGGGCCGAAGAATCCCTTCAATGATAGGGATCTGATCAGGCGGCTGATCGACGGCTGCATTCTGCCTGACATCATCGAAAGGATCGACCGCGCTGATCCTGAGCAGCGGGCCTGGGACTCTTTGGGGTCCTTCCTTGAGGTAAGCGAATCTTCATTTACCTGTTTATTCGGCCTTTGTTCTGATCCCCTAGCCGCCCTTGCAGATTGGGCACCAGCTCCTCGCCAATATCGAGGCGGTGAACTGAGCGAGGAGGGACATCCTCCAGGTGGAGGAGTGCTGTCGGGCCGAGGTTGCTCGCCTCCATGCAAAGACGGTCGAAGTAGTCGCCCTCCAAGAGGCCCTGGAAAGAGAGAAACAAGCCCAGGAGGAGGAGAGGCAGACCTTGGAGGAGTCGGCAAGAAAGGCGGAGGCCGAGGTCGCCAACTTGGCTGAGCAGATTTCGATCTTGGTCTCGGAGGCCAGAGTCCTTGCGGTAGAGGAATTCAAGGCCTCCGCGGAGATGAGGGACCTGAATGTCCAATTCGGCCAGGAGGCGTTCATCAAGGGGTTCGAGCTCTGCCAAGAGAAGGTGGCCAGAAAATTTTCGGAGCTCGACCTCAGCTTCCTAGGCGAGGAGTCCGAAGACGAGGTCGGTCCCTCGCCAGCCGCCACTGCTATCGTAGCTCCCTTGTCGGGAATGCCGAGTTCTCCAACCCCCGCCCCTGAGGTCTGAGACCTCCGACCTTGTATTTTTATTTCATCGTAATTTTTCTTTTCCTTCTTCTCTTTTTTTTTTTGTCTTCAAGAATTATCCAATCAATAAAGTTGAATTTCTTATCGCGGATGGCTTCTCCTCCCTCCCTTTCTTCTCTCTGCTTTTCTTCCTGCGATGAGTCGTGCTTTGATGCTTTTGCCTTCCGATGGCAGTATCCTGCAGAAGCACTTCCCCTGCCCCTGGGGATCCCGCTGAAGTCGACGATCCAGTGACTGAAGAAGAAAGTCCTTCACTTGACAAAGAAGTCAAAGAAGATGGAAGGCGAGCTTCGCAGATTAAGAGAAGGTCATTCTGAAGCCACCGCGGAGGCCACCCACTTTCAAAATCTCCACGTGAAGGGGATCATGGAATATAGCCGGAGGAAGGCAGATTTTGCGAAGGAGCTCGAGGAATGCAAGAAGAGCACCAGCGATCGAATTTGGGCTCAGGCCACCAAGATTAGTGCCCTCAAAGTGGAACTGTCGGCTGCGATGAGGAAGATCGGCCAGCTGGGAGGAAGTTCATCCCAGTTCTTGGCTCGGGCCGACGGCGACCAACAGTGGTCGAAGAAGGTCTCCGACCTTCAGCGGCAGCTTCAGGATGTCGAGGTGAGCCACGACGTGCATCGGGCCAGCTGGCGCAGGCAGGTGGAGGAATATAAAGGGAGACTCAGGGCGACGATCGACGAAGTCGCCCGTCTCCAGAGGCAGCTGGCCAATAGGGCTCAGCTTACTTCCACCCGAGATTCTGATGAGCTCCAGTCCCTAAGAGGAACCGTCGAAGGGATTTCTATCGCCCTCGGGAAAAAGACAGCCGAGCTACAACAACTGAAGATCCAACTGGCATACGAGCAGTGGGCCGTCGTGGATGCGGAGGCAGAATCCGAGGTCTTGAGGAAGAGGGATCGAGAGGCGGAGGCCGAGAGCCAGTGACTTCGTCGGGTGCTCCAGGATGCACTGCAGAGAATGGGGGAACTAAAAGAAGAAATTAAGAATCTAAGGCAGTCCTGGATGAGGGGTGGAGCAGATAACTCTAGGTCGGAGGGAGCAGAGCCTCCTTAGAGCTCTTTTCGTCCTTTCGTCTTTTCATGTATATACTTCCCTTTTTATTGTTTTGTCCCGCTTTTGCCATTTTGCTTTTCTTTCCTTGGCCTTCCGGACTTTGTAGTGTGTATTTCGAAAATGGAATGAAAAGGGTATTTTGTGTTACCTCGTCCGCACGTTGCATTAAATTGTCGTCCGCCGAACTTTTCTTGTCGTTCGACTTGTCTGATGTTGACATCGTTGGGAGGCGCCCAGTCGTCGATGCGTTAGCTTGCCATCCTCGTCGTACATGGCCGCAAGCCCGAGCTTGGCGGTCCGGACTCCGCACTACTTCGGGGACGTCGCTGTCTTCTTGACCTGCATCGGGAGTCTTCTTAGAGGCCGGGGGTGTTTGGTAGGAGCCCCGCATCTTTGTTGGGACGAGGTTCTTTAGGTCTTTGGTGTAGTTCGTCCTTCATCTATTTCCGTCATAGTTCGTCACCCTTCCTTTTTAATTTTCCTCCTCTTCTCAGAGTGAGGGCCCTCCCCTTGCTTTTTGCGGGGTTGCATAGGAGCGAGGAGGTACCGCTGAGGGGCTTTTTCCCTTCATCCGATCTTGTCGGGCGGCTGGGTTTCGTCACCATCAGGACGAGATTCTCGTCCCGTTCCAGTGGGGGCACGTAAGGGCCATTGCCAGGGCGGGCGGAGTCTTCCTTACCGCAGAAGTCGTGGGTGGAGCCCGGCTCCCGTAGGAGTCCGGGTGGAGTCTCCCTTGCTGCAGAAGTCACGGATGGAGCCCGGCTCCCGTAGGAGTCCGAGCCTTCGACCTTGCTCAAGTCAGGGCGAGGTTCTCCTCCCATTCTCGACATGGCCATGGGGGCGCGTTAGGGTGCTGCAAGGCCTCTCCCCCCATCCGGGCTAAAAGAACCGGGCCTTTGACTTTGCTCATGTCAGGACGAGGTCCTCCTCCTGTTCCTGACATGGCTGTGGGGACACATTAGGGTGTTGCAAGGCCTCTCCCCCCATCCAGTCTAAAAGAACCGGGCCTTTGACTTTGCTCATGTCAGGACGAGGTCCTCCTCCTGTTCCTGACATGGCTGTGGGGGCACATTAGGACGCTGCAAGGCCTCTCCCCCCATCCGGTCTAAAAGAACCGGGCCTTTGACTTTGCTCATGTCAGGACGAGGTCCTCCTCCTGTTCCTGACATGGCTGTGGGGGTACATTAGGGCGCTGTAAGGCCTCTCCCCCCATCCGGTCTAAAAGAATCGGGCCTTTGACTTTTCTCATGTCAGGACGAGGTCTTCCTCCTGTTCCTGACATGGCCGTGGGGGCACATTAGGGCGTTGTAAGGCCTCTCCCCCAATCCGATCTCGAGAGAATCAGACTTTCATTTTAGGTATGTTAGGACGAGGTTCTCCCTCCGTTCCTAACATGACTTTGTTTTAGGCGTTTGAAGGGGTTATATCCAGTCGTGACAAATCCATGCCAAATGGGAAGAGCACGTCAAGTAGAAAGGAATTTAGATTCAAGGTGAAATCGTAGGTGATAGATTTACAGGTTTCCCGAGTTCCACGATTGCGGGGGGTCTGCTCCTCCTTGAGGCCCTCCGGTGATGGAGTCGATGGTCCCGATGGGAGGCCGGTCCCCGGGTTGCTCCTCCCTTCTTGGTGGTTCAGGTTGCGGAAGGGCCCTTGGCCGATCTCCTCTACCCTCAGGCCTGCGTCGGATGAACCTGTCGAGTCGACCTCGCCGGATGAGCTCCTCGATCTCATCCCGAAGCTGGATGCATTCCTCCGTGTCATGGCCGTGGTCGCGGTGGTAGAGACAGAACTTGTTGGGGTTGCATTTCTCGGGGTACGTGCACATCCTCTCCGGTCTAGGGAGCTGCTCCCTAACCTCCATCAGTACCTGGGCTTTCGACACGTTGAGGGGGGCATAGTTGCGGAATCTTCCCGGTGGGGAACCCCATCGAACCCCGCGATCCGGACTTCTCTGCCTGCGCACCCAGGGTGGAGTATGGGCACGCTTGTGTCCAGGAGGGGATCGAGAACGCGACCGGGCTTCTCTTGGCCTTTTTTCGATTGCGGGCTTACTCAAGTCTCCCGCCTGCCGCTCTCTCGCTGTCTCTTCATCCTTCATTTTGAAGGCTTCTTCCGCTCGGGCGTATCCTTCAGCCCAAGCCAGCAAATCAGCAAAATCCCTGGGATACTTCTTCTCCAGGGAGAACAAAAGGTCATTCTTCTGAAGGCCACCCTTCAGGGCGGCCATTGCGACTGATTGGTCCAAGTTCCGGACCTCCAGCGCCGCGACGTTGAAACGGTTGATGTAGGCCCGAATGGACTCCTCTTCCCTCTGCTTAATATTGATGAGGGACTCCAAACCCTTCCGGGGGTGCCGGCTGCTGACAAAATGGGCCATAAATTGGTGGCTCATTTGATCGAAGGAAAAGATGGTACCCGGTTTCAAAGCCGAGTACCAATTCCTCGCCGCTCCCTTCAAGGTGGATGGGAAGGCCCGACATAGAATGGCGTCGGGAGCGCCGTGAAGCAGCATCATCATCCGGAAGGCCTCCAGATGATCAACCGGGTCTGAAGTCCCATCGTAGCTTTCGAACTGGGGGAGCTTGAAGTTTGGCGGGATCGGTTCCTGCATGATCATTTCAGAGAAGGGAGGGTCAGTACAAATATCCTCACCATAAGCGGGGGGAGCATGGTGGAGTTCTTCGATCTGTCGGTTCATCTCCTGGAGCCTCCAGTCCAAGAAATCCTTCCGACTTCGAGTCTCGAGGGTCCTCTGGCAGAATGGGGGTGGGATCTTCCAGGGGTGGAGCCGTGGTCCGATTGAGGGCTCTCCACCCTCGGGTTCGCTTTCCCAGGAAGGATGGGGCGGCTGGCCTAGGTGGCCCGCCCCATCGCCGGATTCTGGTGTTCCGGGGACACCCTTTCCAAGCGTACTGATGCCTGTGGCTGCTGCTGCTGCATAGCCTGCACAGCTTCTGTGATACCTTTGACCTGCTGCGCCAGCAGGTCAAACTGCTCCGCACCGACCGTCGCCGTCGGAGGAGGAGGAGGAGGTTGAGAAACAGGAGGGGAGGCCGGAGCCTAAGATCTGGCCGCAGAGGCCGTGGACCGTCGTGTGGATGCCTTGCGGGGAGGCATCAAGTAAGGATCCCGTGGGGGAAACAAGGAGTGGGTGCTGGAGGAGACGATCGGAGGCGGCTCCGTTGAGCGCTCCTTTAAGAACAAGGGTACTGCGAAGACACAGGGCCCTTCCTCTAGCGCCAATCCTGTTGGTGCAAAAATCCGCTTGCGCTGGAGAAGCTGGAGTCGGGGGAGTCGCGGTTGCCGCCGGGACCTGCAAAGGAAGTCTAAATCGAAGGTGGGCTTGCTCCGGCAAGACCCTCCGACGCTCAAGTCAGTTCTCTAGGTGTTGGGTATAAAATACCCACAGCCGAAGTTCTCAGCAGGATCAACTCCGAGAGGACTCCTACGGGAGCCGGGCTCCGTCGCCAACTTCAACTACCGGTAAACTCCGTCCGGACTCCTACGGGAGCCAGACTTCGCACCTAACTTTAATTGCAGGGGACTCCGCCCGGACTCCTATGGGAGCCGGGCTCCGCCCACGACTTCAACTCTGAGAGGACTCCTACGGGAGCCGGGCTCCATCGCCAACTTCAACTGCCAGTAAGCTCCGTCCGGACTCCTACGGGAGCCGGACTTCGCACCTAACTTTAATTGCAGGGGACTCCGCCCGGACTCCTACGGGAGCCGAGCTCCGCCCATGACTTCAACTCTGAGAGGACTCCGCCCGGACTCCCACGGGAGCCGGGCTCCGCCCATGACTCCGACCTCAAGGAGGACTCCGCCCGGACTCCTACGGGAGCCGGGCTCCGTCGCCAACTTCAACTGCCGGTAAGCTCCGTCCGGACTCCTACGGGAGCCGGACTTCGCACCTAACTTTAATTGCAGGGGACTCCACCCGGACTCCTACGGGAGCCGGGCTCCGCCCTCGACTTCAACTCCGAGAGGACTCCTACAGGAGCTGGGCTCCGTCGCCAACTTCAACTGCCAGTAAGCTCCGTCCGGACTCCTACGGGAGCCGGACTTCGCACCTAACTTTAATTGCAAGGGACTCTGCCCGGACTCCTACGGGAGCCGGGCTCTACCCACGACTTCAACTCCGAGAGGACTCCGCCCGGACACCCACAGGAGCTGGGCTCCGCCCACGACTCCAACCTCAAGGAGGACTCCACCCGGACTCCTATGGGAGCCGGGCTCCGTCGCCAACTTCAACTACCGGTAAGCTCCGTCCGGACTCCTACAGGAGCCGGACTTCGCACCTAACTTTAATTGCAGGGGACTTCGCCCGGACTCCTATGGGTGCCAGGCTCCGCCCATGACTTCAACTCCGAGAGGACTCCTACGGGAGCCGGGCTCCGTCGCCAACTTCAACTGCCGGTAAGCTCCGTCCGGACTCCTACGGGAGCCGGACTTCGCACCTAACTTTAATTGCAGGGGACTTCGCTCGGACTCCTATGGGAGCCGGGCTCTGCCCACAACTTCAACTCCGAGAGGACTCCGCCCAGACTCCCATGAGAGCCGGGCTCCGCCCACGACTCCGACCTCCAGGAGGACTCTGCCCGGACTCCTACGGGAGTCGGGTTCCGTCGCCAACTTCAACTGCCGGTAAGCTCCGTCTGGACTCCCACGGGAGCCGGACTTCGCACCTAACTTTAATTGCAGGGGACTCCACCCGGACTCCTATGGGAGCCGGGCTCCACCCACGACTTCAACTCTGAGAGGACTCCTACGGGAGTCGGGCTCCGTCGCCAACTTCAACTGCTGGTACGCTCCGTCCGGACTCCTACGGGAGCCGGACTTCGCACCTAACTTTAATTGCAGGGGACTCCGCCCGGACTCCTACGGGAGCCGGGCTCCGCCCACGACTTGAACTCCGAGAGGACTCCTTTGGGAGCCGGGCTCCGTCGCCAACTTCAACTGCCGGTAAGCTCCGTTCGGACTCCTACGGGAGCCGGACATCGCACCTAACTTTAATTGCAGGGGACTCCGCCTGGACTCCTACGGGAGCCGGGCTCCGCCCACGACTTCAACTCCGAGAGGACTCCGCCCGGACTCCTACGGGAGCTGGGCTCCGTCGCCAACTTCAACTGCCGGTAAGCTCCGTCCGGACTCCTACGGGAGCCAGACTTCGCACCTGACTTTAATTGCAGGGGACTCCGCCCGGACTCCTACAGGAGCCGGGCTCCGCCCACGACTCCGACCTCAAGGAGGACTCCGCCCGGACTCCTACGGGAGCTGGGCTCTATCGCCAACTTCAACTGTTGGTAAGCTCCGTCCGGAGTCCTATGAGAGCCGGACTTCGCACCTAACTTTAATTACAGGGGACTCCGCCCGGACTCCTACGGGAGCCGGGCTCCGACCATGACTTCAATCATAAGGAGGGCTCTGCCCGGGCTCCTACGGGAGTCAGGCTCCGTCACCAGCTCCGACCACTGCCGAACTTCAGTCGATGAATCTGCACTTTCTGGCGCAACACAGCAACCACCATGATCCTGCTCCACTTCCTGTGACGGATTCTGCGTAGCTCCATCATTCCCTGACAGACCGCTATGACAGCCACGACTCTGCCCCACTTCCTGCGACGGATCCCGTGCGGCTCCATTATTCTCGGGCAGACCGCTATGATACCTACGATCCTGCTCCACCTTCTATAATGGATATTGTGCGATTCCTCCATCCACTGGCAAGTCACGACAATGGATGCCGCTCCACTCCCTGCAGCAGACTCCACGTGGCGCACTGTAGTGAGGGCCACGGGTCTACTTCATTACTCCTCGCAACAAATTCCTCCTGACGGTGGGCGGCCCACTACGAGACGGTTATGAACGTTGCTATCAGTCTGTTGAGCCCTCCGCCTATAAAAAGGGGACCCCAGATACGTTATTCTATAAGCTCTCATTTTTACCTCAAAACTCTGCTAAATTCTCCATTCGAGAACTCCATTCTTGTTGAGGCAGAGAACTGACTTGAGCGTCAGAGGGTCTTGCCGGAGCAACCCCACCTCTGGTTTAGACTTCCTTTGCAGGTCCCGGCGGCGACCGCGACTCCCCCGACTCCAGCTTCTCCGACGCAAGCAGATTTTTGCACCAACAATAACCGTACATGGTTAAAAGGCCTACAGAAATAATATTTAATAAAAAGCTTGGATAATAGTGACATTCACTTAGAATTACATTATGAGAATTGATTATAAGGTTCATGATTCCTAAAGCTAGAACTGGAACTTTGCTTCCATCTCCAATGTTCAGAAACCTCTCGCCATCATCAAATCTCCTACTGACCTGTAGACCCTTCATCGAATTGCAAATATGATAAGGACTTTCGGTATCCAATACCCAAGCAGTAGTATCACAAATTGAAAAGTTGCAAGGTGTTATCATATAATTACCTTGCTTCTTCTTCGGCCTGTTTGAGTCTAGAGAGGCAATGTATAGAGGACAGTTCCTCTTCCAGTGCCCCTGCTTCTTGCAAAAGAAGCACTCCACCTAGCTCTGGTCATTCTTGCGCTTCTTGGTCTGACCCTGTGCAGACGTCCCAGCATGCGGCTGCACCTTCTTGTTCTTGTTCTTCTTGTTCTTCTTCCCTTTCTTAAAGGATCGACGATCAGAAGAAGACCCTCCCACAACATTCACTGACTCCAACAAGCTGTGGTAGTTTACTGCAGGCTTTGTCATTTGAAAATGAGTAAGGAAGGGGAGGAAGGACTTGGGCAATGAATTAAGGATCGCATCCTTATTGAGCTGCTCGTACAAGGGAAAGCCCAATTTACTTAGGACTTGGGCAATGAATTAAGGATCGCATCCTTATTGAGCTGCTCGTACAAGGGAAAGCCCAATTTACTTAGGCGCTCAATCATTTCGATCATGTACAGTACATGATCGGTGACTAAGGCCCCATCCCTCATCCAAGCATTGAAAATGGCATAACTAGTTTTGTGCCTTTCAACATCGTCAGGTGTGCCAAAGGAGTCGTTCAATATTTGAAGCATCTCTTGTGGCTGGGCATTCTCGAATCTGTGGCTAAACTCATCATTCATTACTGGCAGCATTATGCACCGAACGGTGGTGCGGTCATTGAGCCACTTCTGGTAAGTGTCTTGGACCGTCCCTTTAGCGTTCGGGGCTGGCTCCTTGGGTGCTGAATCTGTTACTACATAAAGGATCCGCTCATGCTCAAGGATGATTTTTAATTTTCGATATCAGCTATCGAAATTAGGTCCCATGAGCTTGTCATTATCTAATAATGACCGGAGCGATAGGGTAGTGGCCATAGCTGCATAAAGGAAAATCAGACCTCTATTAGTACATAAATTATTAATACTAAAGACTTGGATTTTAGTCTAAAGTTTCTCCTAATATTTTAATGAACTGGTAGCCTCAACCTCCAATTCGAGGAATTACTTTAATTCCTTAGTGGGTACTAGAATCCACACAGACTACACACGAGCCCAACTTTGGTTGGTCAACCCATGTGCATCTATAGGTAGGTTCATAACTAGTTATTTCTCTAAACAACTTCTAGTAATCAATTTTGCCCCAGAACCTAATCAGTAGGCTTTGGGCTCCACTGAAAAGATCTGGTTAGGTCCAACCATTAACATGACTTGATTTGATGAATCGGACCAATAAATGATCAGGCCCGACTTTGGCCGGCCAACCTGACCACCATCAGAAAGATTCAAACCAAATTATCATACTATGAATGATAATTTCATTAGTCAATAAACACCAGGCCTTTGGGCCTCTAATGATTATTAAACTAATGGACTCATTATCACTCACTTAATGGGAGGTTATGACTTAGTTATCAATATAACTTAATCATTTTAGGGATCTAATAATTTTGAAGATTTTATTAAGTGAAGAAAGAGAAGAAATTAACCAACCAATTTCAATCCTCCCACTGACTTCATCAAGTCAGATTAAAAAAGATTTAATTAAAGCCAGCATTAGGAGCACCTAAATCAGTCACACTGATTTACCTAATGACATGGGTGAGCCCTAATCACTAAGTGATCTAATCAAAATCTAACTCACCAGGTTGGCCAGGTAAGTGAGATCAGTGGTGGGGATAAGCCATTAACTCGTTAGAGATCGAATCAATGCGAGTAGCTCCCACTTAAGAACCACTGGTCAAACTGTCAAAATTACCTTAGACACCAACCGGTTCATTAGTTTTAATTTGATCAACTTAGTAAATAGGGTTCCACCGCATAGCCATGAATTAAGTCCATCTTGATCTAGTTAAAGACATGGACCCATTTAACTACAACTATTGGAGTTGAGTCTAGTGTGTCCTTGACCTAATCTAATTCAACTTTTGATTAGATTTGACCAATTATTCTAATTTAGTCCATTTCTTTAAGCTAACCTTAGGTCTAACCCAATTATGGACCTAATCTATCTAACCCATTGACCCACAAGTTTATGCAATTGTCTTAGGTCTTAATTCATAATTCTAGACCAACTTGACAACACTTAATTCTTTTAATTAAGTATTTGGGCTGATGGGTCAGGGTTTGGCTTTTCGAAAATAATTTTCAAATTTGAAAGGTTTTATTTTCTGTTCACCAAATATGTTGACTCATTTCATAAATAGATCAGCACATTTCATAAATAGCAATCTTATTGCTAATTACATAACAGAAAATAACTCAATCAAAATAAATCATGAATATTCCTTTAGATCTAATCTAACACATTCATGATAAATTTTATAATTGAATCTTTACAATTAAATCCTTTCACTGCTTCATCTGCATGGGATATAATTGCAGTGGCACCCCTATCGCCATAGGAGACTCCATCGAATGGGAGGAGAGGACCTTTAAACCCTACTTTTCTCCTATGACCGGACGGCCATGGCAACCAACCCAATTCGATTACTTGCTATTTGGATCAAGTATATCAAAATATATCAATTTTAAAATTTAAATTTCAAATTTTAAATTTTAAATTTTAAATTTTGAATTTCAAATTTTAAACAAATTTTAAATTTTTGAATTTCAAATTTTGAATTTTAAAATTTGAATTTCAAATTTGAAATTTCAACCAAATTTCAAATTTCAAATTTTTAATTTTTAAAATTTTGAATTTCGAATTTCAAACTTCAAAATTCAAAATTCAAATTTTGAATTTCAAACTTTTGAATTTTGAATTTCGAACAACTTTCAAAATTCAAATTTTAAATTTTGAATTTTAAATTTTAAATTTAAACTTTTAGATTACAACTTAATCTATGCATGCAAATACATATATCATATCTTAGAACCTGCTCTGATACCATTTGAAGCGAAATTTGAGTGCAGGGGTAAAATGATATTTTTAAAAATTTTTCAAAATTATGATTTTATAGTGAAAAATATTAATTAATCTAATTAATTAACATATATTTACCCTACACTAGGATCGAAATATGATATACAGTATGCATGCATTTAAATTTGAAATTCAAATTTGAACAGTAAATACTTTACTGTAATGTGTTCAAAACACAATACCTTTGTGCGGATAGTAGATCGTCGCAATCTGATCACCATCGAGAAAGTCTGATCATCACGATGTAGCCACATAGCACGTCTGACCTCTGCGGATCGTCCACATGAGGCTCCCGATCTGATTGACTCCTCACGAGTGCTAGCTCGTTGTAGAGCCCTATCGACGGTCGATGCTGATCGAACTCTTTTGATCGATGTCTGTCGATTCTTTGAATGCTCCAGATCATCAGTAGACATGCTTGAGAGGATGTTAAAGAACTTTCTAAAATTTGATGGGCTCACGACACTCGTAGCTCACCTTCTCACTTCCCGAACCCCAGGCTGAAACCCTAGGGTACACTAAAAAAAACTCTGCGCCCTTTTTTCTTTCTTTTCTTTCTTTTTTTCTCGAAAGATTTTGGACCTTCACCTCATGCAGAAAGGTTCCTCATGCCCCAAACTTTCTCTCCAAAAATTTCTTATGCACGTCCCACCTTTTTCCCCTTTTTAAAACAACGTCGAACGTGTCTTATCTGCATGAGAGGATAAAGATAATTGGTTGCACATTTGAATTCAAATCGAGTTTGAATTCAAATGCAAACCAACTCATCCCTATCCACTTATGGCATGAGAAGAGAAGGGTGTGGACTCTTTGTGCGTGGAAAGGTTTCATAAGAAACCTTTTCTCATGTATGTTATGTGGCGCACATAATGGATAAGCATGAAGGTACAAGAGATAACTTATCCATTCAAATTCAAACACGCTTTAAATTTGAATGGTTAACTAATCAGCTTTATCCATCCATATGGTGCACAAAAGTGGGTGTGGGGAGGGCTTTGCATGAGAAGAAATTCATGAGAAATTCCTTCTCGTGAATTCAAATGGGCGCAGTGGATGTGAGGTGGCGCAGGAAGTTTGGGTCAAGGTGGTTTCATTATTTAAACCAACCTAATTGAACCAAATAAGTTAGGCCCAATTAGACTAATTTAAACCCAACTTAATTAGACTTAATTAGACTCAATAAAATCTTAATCAAATCAAAAATTGATTAAGCCCAACCCCTGATCAAATCAGGGACTAAACCATCTCGATGATTAGGTCAACTCTTAACCTAATCGGGTCAAACCCAACTGAATCCAATTCAATTGGACTTGATCCAAAAATAATTACTCAATCAAATTAAGTTAATTAGCAATCAAATCACTAATTAAACCTCTCATAAATATTGAGTCCAAATTCGATGGGCAATCGGGTATCAAAGTTCATCAATATGAAACCTTGATCGAAGAGTCCCAAACCAGTGGGACTCTTGACCCCGGTATCCAAAATGCGTGGGAGTCATGATCAGAGAATCTTGATTCTCGATCACAGAGTCCCAGACATGTAGGACTCATAGTCCATGAACATTAGGACTCTTCATCAGCCATCAGATCAGATAGGAACCTCTAATGTGTGTGACCCCACAAGTTCGAACCTAAGCCGGTAGCACAGGAACCAATTCCTGTACTAATCGATGTGACCATCTAGCAATGGTACCCGACATTCGGATAGGTCAAATAGTCACAATCGCAACATCAGAACCTATGTGAATATGGTTACCGTATAATTCATCCCTTTTGACCCCTGTGTTTAGGATGACTCAGGGTTAAACTGTCAACCCTGATTAGATCATCAAAATCATGCTCAACTCAAACAGTCCTGTGACTCCTCACTAGGACTATCCTGGCCAAGATTTTGCTAAATTAAAATACGACTGTACACAGCTCCTGAACTGGAGTGGTCAATCCCATCTTGACACATGCACCGACAAGTCAAGTACTTGACTACACCCAGCATCCTTCCATCATTGAATTAAAAATTCAGATAGTCCAGTGCCTAAGTGCAGTGAGTTGCTTGCAAGTCACCATAGCGATCTCAGGTCGGAGGGACATTTATACCCATATCCCATCGAAGCAAATCTTGATAGCAGAGATAGCTTCAGAGTCGGTCATGTTCAGTGCAGATGTACCCTTACATCTCACCTGTATGCCATACCAGTGTCTCTATACTCCTTGATTAAGAGGACAACCAACCTATATGGCACACAACGACCTATGCTCGATAAACATTGTTATCCTTGGTAACAATGTATTATTTGGTCGCGAACATGTTTAAGGACTAAATGACAAATCCTCCTTTGTCGAGTCTAAATAGTCCTAAGAACTTCACCACAACACAGGAGTTCATTAGAAGATGATAATTTATGATGAAAAAATATCAAAATAACTTTTATTTATTTATGATTTATGTACTAATACAACAAAGAGCACAACCGTCAACAGACTGGCGATTGGCTTTGGGATACTATTCCCAACAAAATTCGATGAAGCGATTTTTCTTGGTTACTCCTCCTCTAGTAAAGCTTTTAGAGTTTTTAGCAAAAGAACCTTAGTAGTAGAGGAGTCAATACATATTGTCTTTGATGAAACTAACGATCTTCCTTCAAGGAAGAATGAAGGTTTTGATGATGCAGATCCTCTTATAAAAGGGATGAAGGAGATCACTCTAAAAGATTCAACAATTCAAGATGATGAAGAACATGAAGACAAACAAGATGAGGAAGGTGAAGAACGACAAGAACAACCTCAAGGTATAAATAATCTACCCAAAGAATGGAGGTATGATCACAATCACCCCAAGGAACTAATCATTGGTGATCCTACACATGGTGTAAGAACTCGTTCCTCACTTAGAGATGCATTCAATCATTTTGCTTTTGTCTCTCATTTTGAACCTAAAACTATAGACGAAGCTGAAAAAGATTATAATTGGATTAATGCAATACAAGAAGAACTTAATCAATTTGAAAGAAATAATGTATGGACCTTAGTATCAAGACCTAAAAACTATTCAATAATTGGCACAAAATGGGTATATAGGAATAAATTGGATGAACATGGAAATGTAATAAGAAATAAAGCAAGATTGATTGCAAAAAGTTATAATCAAGAAGAAAGAATTAATTTTGATGAGACCTTTGCACCTATTGCTAGATTAGAGGCAATTAGACTTCTACTTGCATATGCTTGCTTTATGAAATTTAAATTATTCCAAATGGATGTCAAAAGTACTTTTTTAAATGGATATATTACTGAAGAAGTTTATGTAGAACAACCCCCAGGTTTTGAAAATCATGCTTTTTCTAATCATGTTTTTAGATTAAATAAAGCTATATATGGTTTGAAACAAGCACCCAGGGCTTGGTATGAAAGGCTAAAAAAATTTTTACTCAATAATGATTTTTCAAGAGGAAATATAGACACAACTCTTTTCATTAAAACAAATCAAGATGATATATTAGTTATACAAATATATGTTGATGACATTATTTTTGGGTCTACTAATGAAATTTTTTGTCAAGATTTTGCAAAGCTCATGCAGGGGGAGTTCGAGATGAGCATGATGGGAGAACTTACATTCTTCCTCGGACTCCAAATCAAACAAACAAAGGAAGAAATCTCCATCATACAAAGCAAGTACACAAGAGAATTACTCAAAAGATTTGGAATGGAGAACTCCAAACCAATTGGCACACCCATGAGCCCAACATGTAAGCTTGACAAGGATGAAGAAGGTAAAAGTGTAGACTTAAAATTTTATAGAGGCATGATTGGTTCTCTATTATATTTAACTATTAGTAGACCTGATATTATGTTTAGTGTTTGCCTGTGTGCTCGCTTTCAATCAAATTCAAAAGAATCACACTTGAATGCAGTTAAAAGAATCCTTAAATATTTAAATGGTACACAAACTCTAGGATTATGGTATTCTAAGGACTCACTAATTGACTTAATAGGATATTCAGATGCTGATTTTGCTGGATGTAAATTAGATAGAAAAAATATTAGTGGAACTTGCCAATTTCTTGGAATTAACCTAATCTCTTGGTTTAGCAAGAAACAAAATTCAGTAGCACTGTCTACGTCCGAGGTTGAATACATTGCAGTTGAAAGTTGTTGTACTCAAATCTTGTGGATTAAGCAATAACTCGAAGACTTTGGTATCAAACTTAATGAAACTTCCATAAGATGTGATAACACTAGTGCTATAAATCTCACTAAAAATCCAATTCAACATTCTAGGTCAAAACATATTGAAATCAGGCATCATTTCATAAGAGAACATGTCCAAAATAAAGACATAATTCTTGACTATATTTGTACTGAAAAATAATTAGCTGACATCTTTACCAAGGCCTTAAGTGAAGATAGATTTTATAAAATTAGGAGAGAACTAGGAATCATTAATCCATCTACTTAAGTGTCTCTCTGATTTCAAGGTATCACCACCAAAAATCCTTTTAGCTTAATTCTCACCTTTTCTTTTGAGCTCAAAAGCCCAAAATTATCATTCTCATAATCAATTTTTGGGTCAACATCCTTCGCCTAATGTTTCAAGTTTTTTTTTGAAATTGTTTCATCATTTTTTTGAATTTCTCTGTGCCATGAGTCGACCCCCAGGGTCGACCCTAGGGTAAACTTGTAATATTGACTAAATCCTTCGGACGTCTTCTTTTTGTTGGAAATCTCTTCTTGAGCCGACCCAACTCTCTGCCTTCATCCTTCCACCAAATCAAAAGTCTCCCTCTCTTCTTCCTCAAATCCAAGTTTTCCCTTAAGATTCCTCTCCCACCGTCTCTCACCCTCTAAATCACCCTCTTGGAACCAAGTTCCTCCCCTTCTCCTCCTTCATTTGAAGCGATTCGAGCTTACCCTAGATTCTACCCATTTTTTCCAAACTGGGATTCCACTTCTCCAAAATCTTTATCTTTCCACTAAAAATCCTTCATTTCTCCCTCGCATTTGCTCTCCTAAGTTCCGTGCTAGTCCTACCTGTGCAAATGGCTCCGAAGATGAAGCTTCCACAGAGGAGAAAATCAGTTCGCGGGTTGGAGGAAAGTATGCGCCGAAAGAGACAAGCAACTGAGACCACTTCTGCTTCAAACCCTACTCCTGCTTCAGCTCCAGCTACAACCCGGTCACCAATCAGCCCTAGTAAGGTACCCCTCTCCGATAGGATGGTAGAGCCTGACAAAAATATTGATTTCAGATTTTTTGAAAAGGAAGGGTTCTCTATCGGATCAAAATTTAAGGACCAAGGTTGGAAATTCTACTGCTCCCTAAAAAAAAATACTTATGTGGATCTTGTTAGAGAATTTTACCTGAATTTGGGATACAGCAATGAAACATTAGCCTAGATCCTGTGCTTTTGGGGGAAATACTTCATTTACCTTGTGAGGGGTACACAAACATGAAACTCCCAAGTAAAGAGGAAGGAATAAATGTTATTCTAGGGAGAACCTTCATTGGAAGCCTGAACAAATTAGAGGCAAAGATTCTTTCCATTGAGATGAGACTGCTGCACCACATGGTAACTAAGTTATTTTTTCCTAGAAGTGGTAGACATAACCTTCTCTCTGGTCGGAACATCTGTATTATGTATCATGTTATTACTCAAACCCCCCTGAACCTCCCGACATTGATGTTTGAGGCTATGAGAGAAACCTTGAATAGATCCAAGGCACACTTGCCTTTTGGTATGGCTCTCACTTTAGTATTTAGGAGGTTCAGAGCTAGCTTTGAGAGGAAGGTAGTAGCTAGGCTATCTCACTCTGACACTATCAACCGCCATACTTTGCACCGCATGGGATTTTCTAAAACTGATGGTGGTTGGACAAAAGGTGTGGATGAGAGAGCTGAGGACAGAGCAGAGGAGGAAGGACCATCCTCACCCTTTCATGATCACAGAGCAGCTTCACCAGATATTCAGTTTATTTCTGATCACGAGACTGGCCCGTCAGAGTCTGCGAGGAGACATGCTTCAGTTCAGCAGTCGGACAGCAGAGCACATCCTTCTGAGATCAGATTGGCTGATGATCAGATAGAGATGGTATCTCAACGTGTAGTTTCCATACTATCTCGTCAGATGGGCACTTCAGCTTTTGCTCAGGGATCGACATCTCATGATGTATCTGATCAGACACTGATCCCTTACATCTCTACTATTTTTCAGATAATTTTAGATCAGTCAGTATGCATTGAGCAGCTTGAGGGTTGTGTATTGAGACTGACTGGCAGAGTACTTGACTTGCAGGGGCAAGTGTTAGCTCTAGCCATTACACAGCCACATGAGGACATCACTGAGGTCTCAGACCTATCTGTGGAGGCAGCCAGACTGCGAGGAGTCTTAGAGAGTGGTTTTGACTTTTTGAGGAGAGAGATTAGGGGCTCTAGTGAACATGCTTCAACTCAGTTCAGTGCCCTGATGCAATTTGTTTCGAGAGCTCTGAACCTTCTGGACACCGTCAGACTCTCACTCATAGCTCAGTCCTTTGCTTCTCAGCCTTCAAGATCTTCTCACCCCTCCACTCGTGCTGGCACCTCTACCTATGGTAGAGGCAGACGCGATCAAGGTCGAGCTCGTGGACATGATCCTTCATCTCCTCACCCCATCTCTGATTCATCAGACTCCGATCCATCCAGCCATGATATCTATTAGATCCAGTGTAGTCTGTCCTTTCTTTAGTTTTTGTCTAGGATCTATCTTATGGGCCATGTAATGTAATGTTGACTGATTGACTCTGGGATAGTTTCTATCCATGTCTTTTGTACTCTAAGTCAACACTTATGTATTGAAACATCTATGTATTCAGTTATCTTTTGGATATATATATATACACTTTGACTTTCATTGAATATCTCTGAAGGTGATCAAATTGAATTACTTTTAAATTATGAAATACTTGAATAGCAATATCTTTTAAATGAGCAAATTGATATATCTTTTACAATTGCTATATTGAGGGTGAGTAAAATAATAAACAATAGAAACAAGCAATCAAAGAAAAGAGCTAAAGAGGTAAATTTGTGGTATCAATTTATGGAATAAAGAGAATACCAATTGATGCTGTCAAAAAGGGAGAATCTCAATTGATGCTGTCAAAAAGGGGGAGTAAAGAATCAAAATCGAGATTGAGCAATAAGAGCAATAAAGATTGAACATTAAGCAATAAATCAAGATTGAGAAATAAGTAATAAAGAATGAGCAATGAGTAAATTGATAAGCAAATGGGCACATATGTCATATGCCAAAGAATCAAAATTAGCTTTTTCTTTCCAGGCAAATGCACTTATAAGCAAATTTCAAATTTATCTTTAAACTGCTTATGATGCATCTTATTTCAATACTTGGCTATAATATTTAAGTGATGCATCTTCATAAATTTGAAATTCATGTTCAATGCTTTACATATACTTTTGCTCAAGTATTTTGTCATCATCAAAAAGGGGGAGATTGTTACTCCTTGAATTGATTTTGATGATTACAAAGCATTTGAGAGGATTACTAATGATTTTGGCTTGGAAAAAGACTTATTGCATTTCAGGAGCAAAATCATAATTTTATCAAGACCTGATTCAGAAGCCTCAAGAGCAAGAACAAAAGACGTGCAATCTATTGGAGAAAAGTTTAACATTTTTGAAAGTATATTTTGTAAGAAAATCAGGTTTCTATTTTTGAGTCGACCCCATGAGTCGACCCATGAGTCGACTCATGGCTTAAAGGGCTGAACGACACGTAAAAATTTTAGCTGGCACACTCTGTGAGTCGACCCCATGGGTCGAACCCTTGGCATGAGTCGACCCTATGAGTCAACCTCTGCTGCTCTGTAGGCCAAAATTATAGAACAATCATTTTCTCCTCTTTTCCACAGAGGTCGACCCCATGAGTTGACCCATGAGCATGAGTCGACCCTATGAGTCGACCCCTGTGATAAAAAATTTCCGCAACGGCTAGTTTTTAACCCATTTCAATGGCATTTAATGCTCATTTAATGTGCTCTAACGGCTCTATTTCAGTCCAGATTACTCTCCACCATTATTTGAAGTTATATAAAGGGACTTAAAGAAGGGAATCAAAGATAAGAGAGAGATTGGAAAAAAAAGTTCTTCAAGCATTCTTTTCAACCCTAAGCAAGAGCCCACCTAAAGAGTTCAAGAAGCTTTTAATTCAAGTTCACCAACTCTTCAAAAGCTCATTCAAGTCTCTAACCACCTTGAGGAAATCAGAAAGAGCTTCCTTCTAATTGTGTAAAGTGTATTTAAAGCTTTATTCGCTCATTAAAGGAGCTTCATCTATATTTTTGTACAATTAACTGTAATACTCTTTTTGAGTTATTATTTTTATTTTGGAAGGATTGCAAAATGTGGAAAGGTTGATCTGATCCTTGAATCGGATTGTATTGGGTTGGCTTGTCCTCAAGAAACAAGTGGTCTAGCTTGGGATAGCTAGAGTCAGAGGTTCCGACGAGTGTGTTCAAGTTGAATACAGTTTAGTGGATTGAAATTTCCAAGTAGGAGCTTGGAGAGTAGATGTAGGTGCAAGGTTGGCACCGAACCACTATAAATCTTCTTGTTTGTGTTGTGCTTAATTGCTCTCCTTTCAAAGTTTTTTATTCTCTTGCATTCTAGCATCCAACTATTACCCTTGCATAAATTACACTCTCTATACTTATCTTGCTCATTGTTAAATAATCTTCATAGTTGTAAGTTAAGTTTAAATTTTTAAAAACCCAATTCACCCCCCCCCTCTTGGGTTGCATAGCTAGGCAACAGTAAAGGATAAATTCCGATGGCTATAGCAGCAACTCTTGCCCCGTTGCTGATTTGGAGAGTAATCTCGCCTTCCCTTAGCCCTTTTAGACCCTGCATGAAAGTACACAAGTGAGCACTAGAACCAGAATCTAGAACCCAACTAGAAGAAGAGAAAATTATTAGGCTAGTTTCAATAACGAGCAACACAGACGTACCTTCAGAAGGCGTGTCCATCTTCTTATTCTTTAAAGTTGCTAGGTATGCAAGATAGTTTCTTTTCCAGTGACCTTCGATATTGCAATGAAAATATTTTTCTTTGTCGTTGGTCTTCTTTGGAGCCTGCTTCTTGGATTTGCTACCGATCTTTTGCTTCTTAGCAATTTTCTTTTTCTTCTTCCAAGAAGACTTTCTCTTGGAGAAAGCCTACTCCACAGTTAGAATGGTGCCCTTTGAACTTTTCAAGGTACTTTTAGCTGTCACCAACATGTTTAGTAATTTAGACAAAGAGCTATCAATCTTATTCATATGGTAGTTCATGATGAGCTACCCATATGAATCAGGGAGGGATTGTAGGATCATATCCAGTTGCAATTCCTTATCCATGTTCATGTCTAGCTTCTAAAGCTCCTCAATGTCCTTGATCATTGTCAAATAATGATCATGGATGAACTGTCCATCATGCATCTTTGCTCTGAAAAGTCTCCATGAGACCTCAAAGTGAGTCATGCGACTCTGCTCACCGTACAACTCTTGTAGGTAAGTCAGCATGTCTCTGGTAGTCCTCATATCTTCATGCTGTCACTAAAGATCATTGGACATAGATGCAAGAATATAGCACTTCACCTTATTGTCTTCATCCATCCACTTCTCAAGTATGGCTTGTTGATTAGGGGATGGATGAGCTGGCAACACAGGCGCATCCTGGTCGAGGATATGATTCAGCTTCTTGAAATTGAGAATGATTCTCAAATTCTGGAGCCAGTCCTTGTAATTGATTTCGGTCAACCTATTGGTGTCAAGGATTTGGGCTAATGGATTTAAACTCGACATGGTTAACTGTAGAGAGAAATAATTTCTAATTAGATGTTTTGAACTTGTAAATATTTCTTATTGAGACTTTAATAAACAAACAAGAGCTCTCACTATTTCTACGGATCTTCCACACTCCTCAGATGGAAAAAATGGAAATCTATACGTGATCAGTTTCTAATGGGCACTGCAGTCTCACTGATTTATGTGCACCTCACCTAACAGTTATTGGTAATATACAAATCAATAAGTGGACTACTCTTTGTCCATTGCTTCACTAAGCAAGATATAGCTAGTTCAGTCTCTAAGTCCTGTGGCCTCACCTAACAGTTATTGGCATATTTCTTAGTTAAGTCAGACCCATTGTACACCAGCGAATGTAAAGCCATCATTGGGACCCTCACCTAACAGTTATTGGATCCAATCCCATCTCTTCCCTGGGGCATCTAATGCCATAGAGTGGTTGTACCTATCCGATGCAACCGAACTACTGTGATCAGTCGAGAATGATCAACATCAGGTAGGTACCCACATCTTTACAACGGTGCAAGACCGCTAGACTTAATATTAATTGAGGAGATTTATGTTCAAGTCTCATCCTTAATTAGTCATATCAGATATAACTAATCTAGTGGCATGGGTTAGCTCGAATCATTAGCAACCTAAGTCAAGACTTAATCAACCATATTGGCCAGGTAAGTGAGATCGGTGGGAGGGCATGCCATTAACTCGATCTATGTGAGTAGCTCTCAATTAAAGACCACCGGTCGAACTGCCAAACTTACCTTAGATACCAATCGATCAGTAAGCATTGATCAGGTCAGCTAATTAATTCAGGCACAAACCACGGAGCCAAATTAGGTCTTTTAATTTGATCGATAACATGTGACTGTTAGTCGATCTGACCAAACTTCTAACTATTTGGGTTGGACATGAGAGATTAGACCTAAACCTAACCAACTATTGATTTAGTTTGATCAACTACTCAAACTAGACCTAATTGAGCTATCCAACCCATTAACCTATATTTTATGTAGTAAATTTTAGATCTTAAATTTTGAATTTTAGATATTTAATTTCACTTCTTAATTCTTAATTAAGTATATTATGATCATGGGTTTAGTTTAGATGTCGAAATAGTTTCAGATCTAAACTACACTAAGTTTACATTTCAAACAAGGTGGCATATAGCATTATTTCAGATCTAAATTAAAATTACATATCATATATAAAAAATTAGATCTAAAACTAATTAAGAATGTATCTTATGCATGCAAAATTTAGATCTAAAGAAAGATCAAATATGATTGAAAATAGTTTTCAAAAACTATTTATCAAAAATCAGATCTAGATTTTTAGATCAACGATCTAAAATATCCATGCATCTCATACATGATTCAATAACTTTTAGATCTGAATAAAACTGAAATAAATCATTTAAATGAGAAAGTAGCTTTCATATCTAAGATTAAAATTAGATTAAATATGTCTCTTATGATCAAATGACCATAGAGATCAATTAAATCTGAATACTATGCATAAGAAATATAGATCTATGCATCTCATATAGAATTTAATAATCTTAGATCTGAATAAAATTGAAATAAATTATTTAAATTAATAACTAACTTTTAGATCTAAGATTAAAATTAGATTAAATATGTCTAATTGAAACTGTGGCTCTGATACCACTATTAGAAAGGGAAGGGCAGATTACATTCATGTATTTCAAAACTGTTTCGAAATTACAGTGGAATAAAATAGATTAACTACTTTTATCATGCATTAAATCAGATCTAAAACCTTCTCTAACATGGATATAAGACATTTAAAATCTAAAATTAATTTATGAGATCAGATCTATTACCTTATCATGGGAGGAAGAGCTCCGCAATCGATGATCAAAAACTTGACAGGTTTCTGAAGCTGCACAAATGCCCGGCCTCTATAGGTATCCACACGAGATCTGATCTGACTTGAGACTTATCTATCTTTCTGAGATACTAGCTCTTTTGCAAAGAAAACTTTTTGATGATTGGTTTTATCCTTTTTCAGATTTGAAAGATGATCTTCAGTCGAAGAAGCAGTGGAGGTAGAGGAAAGGTAGCAGCAGTGCAGCTTTCTTCGTCGGAGTCTCCACCTTGTACCAATGGAGTTTTCTCTTCAAACTTGGAAGAGAGGATGCCAAAAAATCTCTCTCTCACTTTAGTGATTGGCCAAATTTTTTTCTGATCTCAAAAGCCCTCTAGAGGCATCTAAAAGGTAGATTCTTTTAAGGTGGTGCCTGATAGAGTCAAACTCTATCAAAAATTCAAATTAAATTTCAGATTCAAACCAAAACTTATCCCTATCTAAATGAGAAAATAAGTCGTCGACCAAGAGGTGGAAAAATATGAAAAACCTCACATAAATTTGAAATTTTTGTGAGGAGAGAAGGGGCATGGACAATGGGTGGCGCATGGAAGGGTCCTTCACAAAATGGACTCTAGGATTTTGGATTGAGCCTCAAACCAAAAGTAGTTTGGTTTAAATCCAAACACCTGATTGAACCTAATCTAATTAGGTCTCTAATTAGATTAAATTCTAATTCAATTAAGATTTAATTGAATCCAAATTTAGATCAAATCAAAAATTAATTCCATGGCAATTGAGTCATCTCATAACTCAATCAAACCAAACCAAATTCAAGTCAAACTAAATTTAATTCAATTAGACTTGATCTAAAACTTATTTTTCAATTAAATTGAGTCTAATTAGTAATCAAATTACTAATTAATCCTCCTACAACTTTTGCTTTGGATTAATTATCAATCGTATTGACAATTATACCCTTAACGATTCATAATTATCGATCAATCATCGGATCAGATAGAAAACTTTTTTGTATGTGACCCCATAGATTCTATTCTATCTGATAGAAAGATGCATTATCATCTTTATCATAATATCATCAAAACTCTTTTCGATGGATTGAAATAATTTCAACACTGCCTATTGAGAATCATCGATCATCAAGATAATACTTGTGGGTCCCATAATCCATCAGTGACATCAAGTAGTATGTAGTGGCAATCCAGTAGAATGAAAATATAAATTTTTAGATACAGTTATCATATGATTCAGTCTTTCTATCGAAAGTTCTGACTTGATGAAAGTCATGGATAACTCATCAAACCCCATCGTCAGTCATATGCAAGATTGGCTCGACTTGAGTTCTCTTGTGAATCTTGTGGAAACTCCTTTCTAGAATTTGCTCTTGCTTTGGCCAAAGACTTACTGAACTCAATCTCGTAAATCACATAGGACTATACTTTTTCTACTAAGATTGATAGATTCCATCTAAGTGCATCCTACTCTAAATAGTGAATCTGAACTCACCATAGCCAACATACACAGCAAGGATCCGAATAGCTATGGACTAAGTAAACATACAGTCAAACTATAGCAGCCTCACTGCAAATAGTCAATGCACCGTAGATCAAAGGACTAGTCATACCACTGTAGCATTGAGAATACCACTGACAAGTGAGTAGATATCCAAATGATTTCTCGTAATGGTCACGCTCAGTGTAAGTTGTTCTCTAACAACCACCTATATTATCATCCTAGTGTCACCACACTATAGACTCGAGACTCGTCTGTCAGTAAAGGAGGTGATCGTGTATCGATCTAAGTGGATTGATCACTATCCTTCGTGATGATCCTTTGATTGGGAGTATTTAGAAATTAATCACTAATAATGTATATCTCAAATTCTCAATACTTTGAGAATATGCAAAATCATCTTTGTTAATTTTTAGGATAAATTATGGACACATAAAAATGATTGAAAATAAGAATGCTCTTTGTTAATAATAAAAGTTTTATAAATTCTAATACAAATTTTGAAAATACAAATGTGTCAACCAATAATTGGCTTTCTAGGGCACACATATAACATAAATTTCATGTTATAGATCCTTAGAAAGATAGTTCAAATCTAATCTAAAGTATATGTAGGAGATTAAAGTGTTTAATCTTTTGTCTTTCACTGTAAAAATTTTAAAAATGCATACTTCGAACTATCTATTTTTTCATCAATTAGTATTAGAGTCAGATTTCTTATGACATAAATTTTTTGCATATAATCTGATATTAATCTAATTTTAATTATTTAGGTTGGATCTAAATAATTAATTTAGAATTTGAATAGTGTAATAATCGAATTGGATAGGTCTTCATAGCCGTCCAGTCATATAAGAAAGTAGGGTTTTACGGCCCTCTCCTCCCATTTGATAGGATTCTCCAATGGCATGTAGGGGTGCTGTGTGATCTTTTTCATGAAAAAGAACAACAAAAAAATTTAAAATTTTATTTTAGATCTAATTTAGTATATCTTAGATCTAAAATTAGAGTTTAGATATTTGTATGATAGTTTATGAAAATGTTTTACAAAACTTGATATTGTTTTCAAACACCGAACCCCAACTCATATTAGCCCAAAACTTAATTGCAAATTAAGTGATCTAGATTTGAGAATCAAAGATCTAAGGTATTAATTTTATAATTCATGGGTTCATGGTTAGCTCGAGTCAAGTTCATTTAACTGGGTTAGATCTAGGGTCAGAAATCATTGATAATGGACTATGTTAGTAATTGATCAAATCTAATTAATAGTTAATTCTGATTAGATCAATTCTTCTCTTGATCAATTCTCAATAGATGTAGTTGGTCAAGTCCATATCTTTGATTAGACTAAGATGGACTTTGATCACAGCTTCATGGTCGAACCCAAATCTATAAGTTCATCAAACTGAAACTAACTAACCAGTTGGTGTCTAAGGTAAGTATGACAACTTTGATCGATGGTCATTAATTGAGAGCTACTCATATAGATTGAGTTTATATGGAGTTAATAGCATATCCCTCCCATCGATCTCACTTATTTATCCAATGTGATGAATCATGTTTTGATTAGATCACTTAATGATTGGGGTTAACTCTGAAAGAAAAATCGACTTTTTTCTTTGTAGGATCTTCCAGATTTCATCAAATCTGAGATGGAATAATTTAAAAATTTTATCCTATGCTATTTTAGATCTAATATCTGTTAGATCTAATTTAATTATCTGATATTTAAAATCTAAAATTAAATCTAAAAGTATGAGAAGTATAGACATACCTCAAGGGTAATCTGATTACCCTGTAGATGATCTCAGCACAGCCCAAAGTTCTGATGTAGCCATGCAAGCGTCTGGCCTCTACCAGTATCCACTTAGGTAGAACATAGAACATCTTCTCCTCTTAAATCTATGCTCCAAAAATTAGATCTCTATCTAATTTGAAAGTACTTCAGAACTCCTTCTAATGTTGGAGCAGCAGCCTGTCGAAGATGTCCTGCAACCTTCCTGTTCCAGGCATCACCACGCCTTGGACCTTTGCCAGATGGACATCCAACTCCTTGGATGTGAAGAGGGGAGAGAGGAGAGCAGGGAGGATATGGAGAAGAGTAGAGAATTCTCATTTTGGCTGGGTATTGAGTAGAAACTTACAAACCCTAGGTGCAGACAGGGATTTTATAGACCTTGTATGCTGCGCAGTGCCACATCATTCGATCAATCAGAAAATTTTAATAAATTTTGAAAAAATTTTGATTGATGGAGTGATATCATCTGATCACATCAGATAAGAACCTCCACTCTCTCTCCAATGTTGGTGCCAACAATGGATAGGCACAAGGGAGACGGCGTCCAAGAGTCCATGTTGATCAAGACACCTTCCATTCTTATCCATTTGGGGTGCCCTCTTTAATCCAATTGGGCTCATGCCATAATCTGATTATGGTGCCCAATTCAATATAGATTTGGCATGTGGACACTCCACAAAAATCCTCCAATGAGCTCTCTTCAGTTTAAGACCCATATGTCAACATTTAACAGATGTCCTAAAATGAAATTGGCAGGTGACAGGAATTAGCAAGTGCTTATCTTAAATTTATCTCATGAATTAAGACAAGCCTTTTCTGAGATGAACAAGGTTTATTTAGACTGAGAGAAATCTTTCCAAGATTCTCTGGATGAGTCAAATCACATTTAGCTCAGTAGAAATAGAAAAGATTACACGAGGAGAAAGTTAGGCTCAATCGTGTGCTAGCACGATTTTCTTGAACCTAATTGGATCTTATCCAAATCAATTGGGTTAGCCCAATTGATGACATCCAGACCCTAACCCTTGTTTGTGTGACCTAGTTAGGTTCAATTCTGTATGGTAATGAGACATGTCATGATCTCATCATCGACATCATCGAAACTCCTTTCAATGGACCAGAACTCTTCTGATTCAGACAATTAGAATGATCGATCATCAATATCATTCTAATTGCTCCCAAAATCCACCAATGACATCTAGCAGTATATGGTGGCAACCCATCAGAATTGAAGATGAACCACTCGGTGCAGCTACCTATGTGATTGAGTTCCTCTATCATGAGTTCCGACTGAATTAGGGTTAAGGTGAACTCGTCAAATCCAACATCAGTCATATGAATCAATCGATCGATCCGAGTTCGATGTGAAACCCCAATGAAAAATATTATTTCACTCTGCCATGACCTTGTGCTTAAGGACTCGATCATTCGATCACCATAGGACTACTCCTCTCATCTACCGAGGTTGATAGATCCCATCTTGGTACGACCTAGTTCCTACAATGAATATGCTACAACCAACATACACCTCAGGGTTTCGAATGGCTAGGAGATCGAGTTATGGTGTAGTCAAACTATAACACACTCAAGGTGAACTGTCGATGCACCTCAGGTCAAAGAACTAGACACACAACTGCAGCATCGAGCTAGTCATTGACGAGAAGGTTGACTTCCTTATGACTACTCGAGATGGTCACGCTCAGTACTCTCATTCTCAATGAATACCTGTACTCTCACTCTGGTGTCTCCACACTGTAGACTCAAGACACATCTATCCTAAGGAAGTAATTGTACACCAATCTTTTGAATCGATCACCATCCTCGTGATGATTTTATGGTCAGAAGCTGTTTATGAGTTAGTTATGTAAATTCATGCCTTAAATTTTCAACTCTTGAAAATATAAATTGACATTCCTACTAACTCAAAGGATGTATCATAGACACAATATACATAATGTGATAGAAGAATAAGTCATTTATTGATTTATAGTCAAAATTATAAATTTGCCCTTAGATTTGTACAGGAATGTGTCAGCCAATCTGGCATCTAGGACACACATCTAACAAACTCCCACTTGACCTAATGCCAATTGGCTACATATCTAAGTCCCATCTTCTCAAGGTGGGCTTCGATCTTTTGCTAGCCTAATGGCTTTGTCAGTGCATCTACCACATTGTCTGTGGAGTCGACTCTCTTGACCTCGATATAACCTTTTTCGAGGTAATCACGGATCAGATGGAATCGCCGCTCGATGTGCTTGGACTTCTGGTGAGACCTTAGCTCCTTAGCTAGGACTATAGTATCATTATTATCACAGTAAAGAGGTATGGCATCCGATGACATCACTCCAAGCTCTGCAGCAAACTTTTTATACCAGAATACCTCCTTCGCAGCTTCCGATGCAGCAATATACTCTGCCTCCATGGTGGAATTAGCAATCACCATTTGCTTGGAACTTTTTTAGTTGACTGCACCACCATTGCAAATGAACAGACTTCCAGATGTTGACTTTCGATCATCTATATCAGACATAAAGTCTGAGTCTGTTTATCCTTGAATCTGGAGTTCTCCATTCCTAAAGACTAGAAACATATCCTTAGTCTTTTTCAAGTACTTAAGGATACATTTCACAGAAATCCAGTGCTCTTCATCTGGATTCGACTGATATCTGCTTGTGACACTCACAGCATGGGCTATATTAGGTCATGTACATAGCATGGCATACATGAGGCTCCCTATTGCCGAAGCATAAGGGATCTTGCTCATGAATTCAATCTCCTCAGGTGTGCTAGGGCACATCTTCTTGGAGAGATGAATGCCATGTCTAAAAGGTAATAAACCTCTTTTGGAGTTTTTCATGCTAAACTTTTTTAGCACCTCTTCTATGTACATCTTCTGTGAAAGTCCCAGCATCCTATTTGGTCTATCTCTATAGACCTTAATACCCAGTATAAAGGATGCCTCTCCTAGATCTTTCATAGAGAACTCCTTAGACAACCATACTTTGACTGAGGTCACCATGGGAATGTCATTCCCAATTAGGAGGATGTCATCTACGTACAATACGAGGAAGACAACTGTGCTCTCACTGACCTTTTTGAACACACATGGTTCCTCCTCATTCTTGATGAAACCAAAAATTTTGATCACATCATTGAAACAAGTATTCCAGCTCTGAGATGCTTACTTAAGTCCATAAATGGACCTTTGCAGCTTGCAGACCTTGTGATCATCATCACTGGATGTGAAACCAAGCGGTTGTTCTATATAGATATCTTCCTCAAGATATCTATTTAAGAATGCCATTTTCACGTCCATCTACCATATTTCATAATTGAAATAGGCTGCAATAGCAAGCAATGTGTGGATGGATTTTAGCATGGCTACAAACGAGAAGGTATCCTGATAGTCAATGCCTTCGTGCTGACTATAACCTTTCGTTACGAGCCTAGCCTTGAATGTCTCTACATTCCCATCTGTACCTATCTTTTTTTTGAAGATTCATTTACACCCAATAGGTACAATACCTTTAGGTGGATCTACCAAGGTCCAGACTTGGTTTGAATGCATCGAGTCAATTTCTGATCTCATTGCCTCTAACCATTTCTCGGAGTCAATATCTGATATCATTTCGTTATAGGTCTTGGGATCATCACCATGAACCCTATTTTCCATGAGGAATATTTTTTCTACATCCTCTTATATGGTACCTAAGTACCTTTCAGGAGGACGAAAAATCTTAGTCGATCTACGAGGTGGAAGAGGTTAGGACTGGTTCTAATTGATTGGGTTCCTCAGGTTCTTTAGCTCGTTGCTCTTGGGAGACATTCTCCTTGAGCTTAATTATTCTTTCGATGCCACCATCTTGAATAAACTATTTTTCAAGAAAAATAGCATTTTGACTCAAAATCACATTGTGATCTTCTGAAATATAAAAATAGTATCCTAATGACTCTGTAGGATATCTTATGAATCGAGCTCTAAAAAATCTGAACTCTAACTTATCCATCTGTTGTCTCTTGACATGAGCCGGACAACCCCAAATTCTGAGATGATTCAGACTTGGCTTCTTACCATGTCATATCTCATACGGTGTGGTAGGAACGGTTTTAGAGGAAACCCTATTCAATACATAAATTACTGTCATGAGACAATGTCCCCAAAGAAATTCAGGGAGGTCCGTGAAGCTCATCATGGAACGGACCATATCTAATAGGGTATGATTTCTTCATTCTAAAATTCTGTTGTGTTGAGGTGTTCCAGGTGGAGTCCATTGAGAGACTATACCATTGTCCTTAAGATAGTCTAGAAACTTTCGACTAAGATATTCGCCTTCTCAATCTGATCGAAGAACCTTAATGGGCTTTCCTGTTTGTTTTTCTACCTCATGTATGAATTCTTTGAACCTTTCAAAAGCTTTAGACTTATGTTTCATTAGAAACACATATCCGTACCTAGACGTATCATCAATAAAGGTAATGAAGTAGACGTAGTTGCCTCTAGCCAATACATCAAATGGACCACACACATCCGTATGTACTAAGGCAAGTAGGTCTGTGGCCCTTTCCCCATGTCCCATAAAAGGAAGCTTGGTCATTTTGCCTTGAAGGCATGATTCACAAACTGGATATGACTCGAAAGTCAATGGACTCAATAGCCCAAATTTCTCCAATTTGTTTACCTTGTCTTTCGCTATATGACCTAGCCTTAGGTGCCACAGATACCAATTGTTTAGACTATCTCTAGGCCTTTTAATTCCTATGACATTCACATTTTGCTCGATATTAAATACAGATACATCAACATGTAACTGATAGAGATCGTTAATGACAAAATCATTTACAACTTTATTATTTTCATAAAAAATATTACAATGGTCCTTATGAAAACTAATCACATAGCCTTCTTGTGCTAAACATAAAACAGAAATCAAATTCCTGCTTGCTGCAGGCACATAATAACAGTCTCTTAAAACTAAATCTAATCCTAATGGTAATCGCAGAGAATAGGTTCTCATAGCCACAGCAGTAACTCTTGCTCCATTCCTGATGCGTAGGATTATATCCCCATCCCTCAGTCTCCTGCTCTCCTCAAGATCCTGCATAGAAGTGCACAAATGAGCACTAGAACCAGAGTCAAGCACCCAACTGGATGTAGAAGAAACTGTAAGGTTAGATTCTAAAATGAGCATACCTCTAGAAGGACCATCCTTCTTATTCTTTAGGATGGCCAGGTACTGAGGATAGTTTCACTTTCAATGGTCGTCTGATTGGCAGTGAAAATATTTTTCCCTTATCAGCAATCTTCTTCTTCGATTCTGTCTTCTTCTTCTTGCCATCTACCTTCTGCTTCTTCACAGACTTCTTTTTCTTTTCAAAAGATTTTCTCTTAGAAGAAGTCCGCTCCATAGTAAGAACTAAGCCTTTTGAGTCCTTCATAGAAAGCTCAGCCATAACCAGCATGTTCATTAAATCGACCAAGGTACACTACATCTTATGCATATGAAAGTTAATGATGAACTGACCATATGCATCGAACAAGGACTGAAGGATCACATAAATCTGAAAATCCTTATCTAAGATGATATCGAGCTTCTCAAGCTCTTCAAGATCCTTGATCATTGTCAAACAATGATCTTGGACTGATTACCCATCATGCATCTTGGCCTTAAAAACTCTTTGATAGACTTGATACTTAGCCGTGCGACTTTGTTTACCAAACAACTCTTGCAGGTGAGCCAACATTTGGTGGGTAGTCAAAATATTCTCATGCTAGCACTGCAAGTCATCAGACATTGCATCCAACATGCAGTACCTTATTTTGTTATCATCATCCGTCCACTTTTTCAGAGATGCTCTCTGTTCAACAGTCGGACGTGCTGGCATGGCAGGTGGGTCCTGGTTCAAGATATGAGTCAATTTTTTAGAATCCAGAATAATTTTATAGTTCCTCAACCAGTCTTTGAAATTTGATCCAATCAATCTATGGGTGTCTAGTATTTTGGTCAAGGGGTTGGAGGTAGACATGTTTTCTGTAGAGAGTCGAAAATTTTTAGTTAGATTTTGTAATCAGACTTAACCAATTTATTTAGGAATTTTATTTTTAAACAAATTAGGCTCTCACTATTTTCTCAGATCCCTACACTCCCTTGGTAGAGATGTGAAAATCTCCATGATCAGTGATTTCTAGTGGGTGGTGCGGTCTCACCAACTGGCTCATCACCTCACCTAACAGTTATTGGTGATGGGTCAACTGATGAGTGGATAACTCTTGTCCAATGATTCTCTAATCATGGTGCACCCAAAACTTGGTCTCTAATTCATGAAGCTCACTGTGTCCGAAATATTACTCCAATCCTTAGTTAAGTCAGACCCACCATTTGCACGAACTAGATTCCTGATTGGATCCCTCTCCGTATCTAGAATATTGAGCCCAACCCATCCTCTAATTCATAGCATCTAATGCTTAATGGACATGGTTGCATCTTCCCAGTGCAACTGAGCCACTATAACTAGCTGAGAACAATCAACCCCGGGAAGGGCCCGTACATCCATAATGGTGGAAGACCTAGACTTAATATTTTCTTAGGAAGATTTGATTTAGGTCTCATTAAACTTGACTTGACATAGTCATAACAATTATGACTAACCTAGTGGCATGGGTCAGCTCAAATTGTTAGCCACCTCAAATCAAAATTGGGTCGACACATATGGCCAGGTAAGTGAGACCGATGGAAGGGATATGTCATTAACTCGATAAGAATGCATTCATGTCGAGTAGCTCCCAATTAAAAACCAATCGATCGAATCTGCCCAACTTACCTTAGACACCAAATTGTCGAACCAGAACTAATTGTGTTAGCCTACAATCCAGGCTCTAACCTCTGAGCCAAATTAGATCTTAACTTGATCGAGTCACATCTAAATGTGATTCGACCTTGACCCAGACTTAATCTTATTAGGCTGGTCAATTATTAGCTTTCATGATCTCACCTAACCAACTCTTGATTCGGTTTGGTCAACCGCTAGACCTAATTGAGCTACCCAAGCCTGAACCCAATTTTATGAAAATATTTTAGATCTAAAATTTTTAATTTTAGATCAAATTAATTCATAAACTTAATTCATTAATTAAGTTTGGGTTCATAAATAAAATATATAAAATAAATCTTAGGGTTTCAGGATTTAGGGTTTTGCAGAAAAATAAGTTTTGATTTCTGATTAAGGATGAACGCGTGGCACCCCTACACGTTATAAGAACACCCCATTGAATGGAAAGAGAGGGTCTTAAAATCCTACTTCATTCTTATGATCGGACGGCCATGAGGAACACCTTAATCAGAAATATAAATTAAATTATAAAACCAGTTAGATCTAAATTTACATATCTCATATACAATTTAAGATCTAACTAATACATGCTTTGCATACATCTCATGTATCAAAAATTGATCTAATTAACATGCTTTCAGATCTGATATATCACATGTAATATCTAAAAAATAAGATTTAAATTAAACTATTCAAAATTAAATCTATTCTACACAAGTTACTGGAACAATTCTACAACTAGTCTAGGCATGCAATAGATCAATTTTATGAAAAAATTAAAATTTTATTTTCTATTTTTTGATCTAATTATAAAAATTATAATATTAGAAAAATAAAAAATAAATTAGATTTAATTCATATTTTAATCTCATTAAAACATAAAACTTAAGACTGTTCATGGATTCAACTAATCCTAGTCTAGTCATGCGTCTCATGCATGTTAGATCTTCTTAGATTTAATTTTAAATATTTTAATTTCAGATCTTATCATATCTGATATAATATCTAAAATATTTTAAATATTAGATAAATAAATATAAAAAATTAGATCTAAATTAGATCTGAAATAGAGCCAAAAATTTGGCTCTCATACCAGTTGAAGGAAAAACTGCCTTTTTCCTTTGTAGGATCTTCCAGATTTCATCAAATCTGGGGCAAAATAATTTAAAAATTTTATCCTACACTATTTTAGATTTAATATCTATTAGATATAATTTTATTATCTAATATTTAAAATCTAAAATTAAATCTAAAAGTATGAGAAGTATAGACATACCTCAAGGATAATCTGATTACCCTATAGATGATCTCAGCATAGCCCGAAGTTCTGATGTAGCCATGCAAGTACATGACCTCTATCGATATCCACTCAAGTAAGACCTAAAATATCTTTTCCTCATGAATCTACGCTCTAAAAATTAGATCTCTATCTGATTTGGAAGTACTTCAGAACTCCTTCTGAAGTTGGAGCAGCAGCCTGTCGAAGATGTCCTATAGCATTCCTGTTCCAGGCATCACCACACCTTGGACCTTTGCTAGATAGATGTCCAACTCTTGGACGTGAAGAGGGGAGAGAGGAGAGTAGGGAGGATATAGAGAAGAGGAGAGGATTCTCATTTTGGCTGGGTATTGAGCAAAAACTTACAAACCCTAGACATAGATAGAGATTTTATAGACCCTGTATGCTGCACAGTGCCACATCATTCGACCAATCAAAAAATTTTAATAAATTTTGAAAAAAATTTAATTAGTGGACCGACGTCATTTGATCACATCAGATAAGAACCCCAACCCTCTCTTCAATGTTGGCACCAACAATGGATAGGCACAAGGGAGACAGCGTCCAAGAGTCCATGTTGATCAAGACACCTTCCATTCTTATCCATTTCGGGTGCCCTCTTTAATCCAATTGGGCTCATGCCATAATCTAATTATGGTGTCTAATTCTATGTGGATTTGGCATGTGGACACTCTATAAAAATCTTCCAATGAGCTCTCTTCAGTTTAAGATCCATATGTCAACATTTGACAGATGTCCTAAAATGAAATTGACAGGTGACAGGAATTAGCAAGTGCTTGTCTTAAATTTATCTCATGAATTAAGACAAGCCTTTTTTGAGTTGAACAAGCTTCATTTAGACTCAGAAAAATCTTCTCAAGGTTCTCTGGATGAGTCAAATCATATTTGGCTCAGTAGAGACAGAAAAGATTACACGAGGAGAAAGTTAGGCTCAATCGTGTGCTAGCATGATTTCCTTGAACCTAATTGGATCCTATCCAAATCAATTGGGTTAGCCCAATTGATGACATCCAAATCCTAACCCTTATTTGTTTGACCTAGTTAGGTTCAATTTCGTATGGTAATGAGACATGTCATGATCTCATCATCGACATCATCGAAACTCCTTTCGATGGACCAGAACTCTTCTGATTCAGATAATTAGAATGATCGATCATCAATATCATTCCAATTGCTTCCAAAATCTACCAGTGACTGTTGTGATCCAGGTGGTGTGCTCAAGGCCCAGGGGACCAAGGCTAAGGCCAAGGTCCATCATTCATGAGGGCTTCATGGAGGCTCTAGGGCTAGTTGGGTCCTAGGTTGAAAGGCTGTGGGCCTTTCGGGTTCTTGAGGTCTAGGTTATGTGGGCCTCGAGGGACCAACTCTTTGTCGGCCAGGTCTGAGCCCAAGATAGGTGAGATTAGGTCGAGTCATGGGTGTACATGGGCTTGGGTTAACCTAATCTCCCATAGAGTTGGTCAAGAGAGTTTTGGGTTTGGGTCACTTGACCCTGTGTTTATATATACATGCACTGTATAGGTTTGATTAAGCCAAGGAATATGAAAACTCTTTCTCCAAAGTCTCTCTCTCTCTTCTCCCTCTCTCTCCAGCTATTCTCCACACTTCAAGACCAAGAAACCCTAGGGTTTCTTGCTGCTAGGTCCATAAAAGGCAAGAAAACCAGGGGAGGTGCTAGCCCCTCCCCCTTTGTGCCGCCAACCCTTTTTGCCTCTCCCTCTCTTGCAGCCACCCAAACATCAGGTCCAGGACTTGGAATCTCTTTCTATGAGATTGGTAAAAGTTTTTCTCAGATCTGGAGTTAATCTGAGGTCGTTTGAGGTGCGGGTGAGATCTCCATCAACAGATCTACAGGAAAGGCTGCAGCAGGACAGATCTGCAAGGCTGATTTCATCAAGGGCCTTCGATCGAGTCCAGAAGTCTTCAGATTTATTCGTTGCTGGTTCTGCTGCACCCAAGGTCTATGGGAGGAGCCAAGATCATGCTCCAACAGTTGGTATCAGAGCCACGGTGGTGAGGAAGCGGTTTCAAGCGTGAGAAGTTGAAGATCCCAAGTGCTGAAAATTTTTAATAAGGTACCATCAAGGTATATTCTACACTTCTTGATTTTATATTGCTTGTTTGGCTTGGATCCAGTCATGGGTAGCAATATGAAGGTCGATCTTGAGAAGTTTGATGGCAAGGGAAAATTTTTCATGTGGAAAATCCGGGTGGAGGATCTTCTGGTGCAAGCAGATCTGGATCAGGCTTTGGATGAGAAGCCTGAGGGAATAATAGATAGACACTGGGCATCGTTGGAGAAGAAAGCATGCTCGGTGATTAGAGGATGTTTGGCGGATGCGGCATTGTATTCGGTGCTAGAAAAAAAGACCCCGAAGGGCCTTTGGTCAAAGTTGCACACCATGTATATGGGGAAGAATATGTGCAATAAGCTAATGCTAAAGAAGAAGTTGTACAGTCTTCAGATGCAGGAGGGATCTGATGTGATTGGCCACATTCAGAGGTTTGACTAGTTGTGCATGGAGTTGATGAATATCGGGGTGAAGCTAGATGAGGAGGACAAGTCCCTGTTGCTTTTGTGTTCACTGCCAGGATCATATGACTCTTTGGTGACTACACTGCTCTACGGTAAGGAGACTCTGGAATATGAGGACATGGTCTCGGTGCTGAGATCTAATGAGCAAAGAAAAAAGTTGACTAGAGATTGGGCTCCCCAGGAGTGTTTGGCAGTAGGGGAGAGGACAGGTAGAGGTAGAGGCAGAAGCAAGTCCAGGGGGCGGTCCAAGTCCAGGAAGGGAAAGAAAGAGATGAAATGCTTCAAGTGCAACGAGTTCGGGCACTTCAAGTGAGAATGTCCACTATGGAAGAGCAAGAAGGGAGAAAGAAGTGGCTCAGAATCAGTGAGTGCAGTTGCTGGGCAGTAGGTGGAGGATGATCTACTTGTGGTATCAGATGGTCATAGGCATTACACAGAGGAGTGGACACTAGACTCTGCGTGCTCACATCACTACACACCACATAGGTCTTGGTTTGCGACATACACCAAGACAGATGAGGGATCAGTGACTCTAGGCGACAATCATCCTTGCAAGGTGGCTGGGATAGGGACAGTCAGGGTGAGGATGTTTGATGGGATTGTGAGGACATTGACAAATATAAAGCACGTCCCGGAGCTAGAAAAGAATCTGGTGTCACTAGGCTACTTGGAGCGCAGTGGATACAGCTTCAGCAGTAGGGCTAGAAGCGGAGTATTAAACATCTCCAATGGAGCTATGGTGGTGATGAGAGGCAGGAGGTTGGACAATAACCTCTATCACATGGAGGGATCTGTGGTGATCGGAGAGTTTGATACAGCAGCTGCAGCACAGGACCAGCAGGGGGCTTACAGGATGTGGCACTACCGCCTACGCCACATGGGTGACAAGGGGCTGAGGGAGTTGAGTGGGAGAGGACTCATCTCTGATCTGGAGGATGGTGCTACAAGGGAGATCTATGAGCCTTGCCAGATAGGAAAACAGAGGAGAGTGCAGTTCAACATCAGTACAACCCGCAGTGTAGCCCCTCTAGTGTTAGTACACACGGATGTGTGGGGACCAGCCCCAGTTTTAGTTAGGAATGGGGCCAGATACTTCATGACCTTGATTGATGATTTCTCAAGGAAACTCTGGATTTACTTCATGAGAGAGAAGTCTGACGTCTTCACCAAGTTCAAGATCTGGAGAGCTGAGGTGGAGAAGGAGCAGGGGAGGAGCGTGAAGTGTCTGAGGTCAGACAATGACGGGGAGTACACCAGCAGAGAGTTCCAGGACTACTGTGAGGAGTGTGGGATCAGGAGATACTTCTCAGTTAAGGGGACTCCACAGCAGAATGGGGTGGCCGAGAGGATGACCAGCATACTTCTGGAAAAGGCACGATGCATGAGGCTGCAGGCAGGGCTTCCAAAGGCATTTTGGGTTGACACAGTTGACGCAGTGGGTTACTTGGTCAATCGATCACCTCACACCAGGTTGGATGGCAGGCTTCCAGAGGGGGTGTGGTCTGGGAGGACAGTTGGGCTGGGCCATCTATGGGTATTTGGGTGCACGGCCTATGTGCACATTGGAGCTGGTGAGCGGAGCAACCTAGATGCCAGATCACGCAAGATGGTATTTCTAGGCTATCCACGAGGAGTTAAGGGATACAAGCTGTGAGATCCCTTGGAAAAGAAGGTCATTATTAGTCGGGATGTGACTTTTGATGAGGAATCAATCCTACGGAGGTGAGCAGGCATGGAGGAGCAGCAGGAGCAGGAGGAGGTCCAGTAGGGTGCTGCTGGACAGCTTACCTCTTTGATTTTGCCTCTTGCAGGTACTACTGGAGGACATGACATTCAGGTGGAGCACCTACCAAAGGTATCTCCACAGGTGGAGAGGACTCGGATAGATGATTGAGGTGAAGAGGTCTAGCAGGAGTGAGCTGGATCGAGGACTGATATCGGTGTTGCCCTACACAAGCCCAAGAGGACCATCAGACAACCAGACCGATATGACTTCGAGGAGACGCTATCATATGCCCTGGTGACAGTGAATGGAGACCCATATACATATCAGGAGGCTATTGAGAGTCAGGACAGAGAGTGGTGGGTCCAGGGGATGACCGAAGAGATGCAGTCTCTCCACCAGAATCAGATGTGGTGATTGGTGCAGTTGCCACAGGGGAAGAGGCCCATTGGCTGCAAATGGGTCTACAGTCGCAAGGAAGGGCCTTCAGAGCAGGGAGGTATCAGATTCAAGGCGAGGTTAGTGGCCAAGGTGTTGGGAAATGTGTCCCAAAAAGCCAATCGTCAAGCTGTTGACGGTTGAGCAACCAAGTATTGTAATTGATTTGTTAATAAATAAAATATATTTGGCATCTTCATCATAAGCTTTCATCTTCTAATAAACTCCGTTGTTATGATGAAGTCCTTAGGACTATTTAAGTTCGATAAAGAGAGGATTTATCGATTAGTCCTTAAAACTGTTCATGACCAAATGATAGGCTGTTAATAAGGACGACAGCTTCTATCGAGCATAGGTCGCTGTAGGCCATATGGGTTGGTTGTCCTCTTAACCAAGGAGTGTGGAGACACTGGTATGGCTTACAGGTGAGATGTAAGGGTACATCACCATTGAACGTGACCAACTCCAGAGCATTCTGCTGTCAAGAATGTCTCTGATGGGATATAGGTATAAGTGTCCCTTAGACTTGAGATCGCCTCAGTGACTTGCAAGCAACTCACTGTGCTTTGGTACTGGACTAACTGAATTTCTAATTCAGGGATGGAAGGCTTCTGGGCACAGTCAAGTACTTGCGAAGTCAGAGTGTGATCGAGATGGGATTGACCACTCCAAGAGTTGGAGAAGAATGAGTCGCTGTATTTCAATTTAGCAAAACCTTGGCCAGGGTAATCCATCAGATGGATTTGATATTTTGAAATACAATGTGGACAACCTGATCAGAGTTGACAGTTAAACTCTGAGGTGTCCTATGATCATTTTGGTCAAGGGGATGAATTATATGAAAACTATATCCGCATGGGTTCTAAGGATGTTGTTCTATACATTCGACCTATCCGATCGTCGGGTACCATTGCTAGATGATCACTTCGATTGGTACAAAAATTTATTTCTGTGCTACCGACTTAGGTTCGGACCTATGAGGTCACACACATTAGAGTTCATGATCTGATCGGATGGTTGATCAACGATTAAGAATCGTTCTAGGGTTAAATGATCAATACGATTGACATTTAACCCAGTGCAAGTATTGCAGGAGGATCGATTAGCAATTCGATTGCTAATTGGCTTAATTTCATTAAGCCAATGGGCTGAGATTAAGTCTAATTAAATATGATTTAATTAGATTTTTTTTGAGCTTGATTGGATCAAGTCCAATTGGTTTATTGGATAAGCCAAGTGCAAGGAAAAACTAGTCCTAGTTCAACTAGGACTTGGGTCAATCTAATTTCTAATTTGATTAGAAAATTAAATCAAATTTAAATCTAATTTAATCTGATTAAATTAGGTTTTTAATTGGGTTAAGACCTATTTTAATTGGGTTGATCTAATTTTGATTTGATTTGGTTTGGGAAACCAAATTAAAACAAGTCATAAGACAGAATCCTAGTAAGACTAGGATTCCACCTTGCGCCACATATGCCTTCTCCACGCCCTCTCTCTTAATTCAATGCCAATCTTCACTTATTTTGTGCAACAAAATCCCTCTCCCAGATCTCTCCCACGTTCACAAAAGGTCTCTTCTCTTCTTTCTTACATGGAAGGTGGTTTGGATCAAATCTAAAAGGAATAAGTTTGGATTTTGAATTCTATGAGATAGAGTTTTAGAAATCCAAAACTCTTTCAATTTTGCACCGAATTTATCCAAATTTTTTTTAGAATTTTTGTGGCTTTTAGGGTATATATTGTGCACCCTTTTATGGTGATCCATGCACAAAAATATGAAGGAGGTGCTCAAGAGTTGGGCGTCCCTTAACTTGCCATGTTTGGATAAGCCTTGACTAGGTGTTTGACCTAGACAAGGACTCTATCATATCTCTCTATATAAGATAGGTTTCATTATGAAATTTTAGGAGAAGATATAGATATAAGAGACCTTTGTGCCATCCAAAAATCAAAGAGAAATACCTTTTGGTCATGGTGATATAAAAGATGCAAGTTTGGGTGTCTAGAGAGAAAAACGTGAAGAAGAAGAGGGTCTTCTTCTAGGGTTTTTGTTTTCATATCTTTCCTCCCTCCATCTTGAGTTTCCTGAGAGCATCTCATATTTGAAACTCCTCCTTCTACTTTTCATCTTTGGAAGAGTCCAAATCAAGAAGAAGGAGGCACCTGATCAACCATCAAAGAAGGATCAGCGCAGTACTAGCATACTGTGCTGATTTCCTGAAGCAGGACTTCTGATCGAGATTCGTGGGCTCGTGTGGATGACTCCTAGAGGCCGGATGCGTGTGCGGCTTGCAACATCATCCTTAAGCCCGGATCAGTGAGGTTAGAGCATCTAACTTGCAAGGTAATAGATCTGATCTATTGTTTAATACATACATTAGATGTGGTATAGAAATATGTTGATATGATCAACATGTAGTTCATGCTATATTTATATATTTTAATTTCTAATTTAATGCTATGTAATAATCATGTAATAAGATCTTAGATCTAGAGATTCTCTAATTTTAAAAAATAAATTTTGATTTATTTTAGTCTTCCGCTGTATGATCTTGAAAAAGTTTCAAGATCTAACCCTGAAATCCTAGATCTGGTTCCTTCAATTGGTATCAGAGCCTAGGTTCTTTATTACATGATTATTTATACATGCTTAGATTATTTCTTAGATTTGGTCTAATTTATAATCTGATTATTAAATCTGAAATTAAAATTTTAGATCAATCACAAACTGCAAGGTTGTCCTGCTGTAAGGTTTACCCCTTACAGTGCAAAGGTTGTCCTAGTTTGTGTAGATCTATCTTTAATCATAAATTTGTTAGATATGATCTAGATTAAATTTATGATTTATTAAATTTAAAAGATATTTAAATCTGAAATAAAATCTCTTTGTTAAATATTTTTTGTGCATAGAAATTGTTTAAAGTTGAAACTGTTTCAATTACATGAACCTGTTTAGATTAGATCTAAAGTAGTTTCATGTTTATTTTACTTGTATCTTGATTCTGAATCAAACATGCAATATGGTTGGTAGAATCATATTATAAAATTATTTTATAAATATAAAAATTATTTTTTGAAAAGTCGAACCCAACCCTCAGCCCAAAACTTAATTAAGAATTAAGAAGTTATTTGATTAGGTTCTAGGATTGTGAATTGAAGAACCTAAGACACAAATCATAACACATTGGGTTAATGGGTTAGTGGGAATTAGGTCCATTAATTGGGTTAGACCTATGGTTAGATTAAAGATGGACTTAATTAGAGAATTGACTAAATCTAATCAATTGTTGTCTTAGATTAGGTCAAGGATTCTCTAGATCAATTACAATAGTTGTAGTTGGTCAAGTCCATGTCTTTAACGAGAACCAAATGGACTTGATTCTTGGCTAAGCGGTCTAGCACGAACTGTTAGGTTGATCTAATCGAAACTAATTAAACCAGTTGGTGTCTAAGGTAAACCAGACCGGTGGTTTTTAATTGGGAGCCCGCTTACCTGGCCATTTCTGATGGTGTCTAAGGCAAGGTTTGGCAGACCCTCCCACTGATCGAACTTACCTGGCCTCTTGGTGAAATTATGTTTTGATCGGATCACTTGACTATTCGAGCTGACCCATGTCAGCTAGGTAAATCAGTGTGACTGATTTAGGTGCTCCTAGACCAGCCCTTTTAATGGTCTCCCTTAAGCTGACTTGGTGAAGCCAGTGGGAGGATCATGATAAGCTGATTCATCTGACCTCATCCTCTATATTATTTAAATCCTCTAAAATTATTAGGTCCTTCAAATGACAAAGTTATAGAGATAACTGAGTCATAGCCTCCCATTAAGGTGTTTGATAATGAGTCCATTAACTCAATAATCATTGCAGACCCAAAGGCCTGGTGCTTGTTGACTAATAGAATTATCACTCATCATATGACGACTTGGAAGTGTCTCTCTAATGGTGGTTAGGTGAGCCAACCAAAGTTGGGCTTAATCATTCGTTGGTTAGATACACCAAGTATGATCATGTTAATGGTTGGACCTAACCGGATCCTTACAGTGGAGGCCAAAGCCTACTGATTAGGTTTCTGGGGCAAAATTAAAATTACTAGAAATTGTTTAGAGAAATAATTGGTTATGAATCTACCCTTAGATGTATATGGGTTGACCAACCAAAGTTGGGCTTGTGTACAGTCTAAGTGGATTCTAGTACCCGCTAAGGAATTAGGGTAATTCCTCGAGTTGGAGGTAGAGGCTACCAATTCGAATAAAATAGTGGGAGAAACCTTTTGATTAAAGTCCAAATCTTTAGATTTAATGAATCAATTACTAATTAGGTTATGGTTCTCCTTTGTGCAAATATGGCCACTTCCCTATCGCTCCGATCATTGTTGGATAATGATAAGTTGGTGGGATCCAACTTCGATAGCTGGTACCGAAAGTTGAAGATAGTCCTGGAGCATGAATGGATGCTGTATGTGATAATGGATCCTGCACCTGAGGAGTCAGATGTCAATGCATGTGGAACAGTCAGAGACACTTACTAGAAGTGGCTCAGTGATCGGACCACGGTGCGCTGTATCATGCTGGCTGCCATGAGTGACGAGTTCAGTTGCAGATTCGAGATGGCTCAGCCAAAGGACATGCTTCAAGTGTTGGAGGATGCCTTTGGCACACCCGATGGCGTGGAGAGGCACAAGACTAGTTGTGCCATCTTCAACGCCAAAATACAGGATGGTGCCTCTATCACTGATCATGTATTGTATATGATCGAGCTGATGGAACGATTGAGCAAGCTCGGCTTTTCCTTGCATGAACAGCTTGGGAAAGATGCAATACTGAACTCGCTGCCCAAGTCTTATCTCCCATTCCTCACTCATTATAGAATGACAAAGCCTGAAGAGAACTACCATGGGTTATTGAGGTTGCTTCAGAACTTTGAGAAGGATCACCAACTTTACAAGGAGTCGATGAACTTAGTGGGAGGTTCGTCTTCTGGTTCTCGACCTTTTGAGAAAGGAAAGAAGAACAAGAAGAAGAAGGTGAAGAAGGTGCAAGTTCAGGCTGGGACATCTGTGCAGGGTCAGACCAGAAAGATCAAGCCTGATAAGAGTCTATTCTACTGGTAAGCACCCTAGATTAGATAGTATGTCAGATATCTACTTATGGCATTGGAGGCTAGGTCATATAAACAAGAACAGAATAAACAGGTTGACTCAAGAGGGAATCCTCGAAGTCAGTGATTGTGAATCACTTCCAACCTGTGAGTCCTATCTTCTTGGTAAAATGACCAAGTCACCTTTTACTGAAAAAGGTGAGAGAGCTACTAAGCTCTTGGGCCTAGTACATACTGATGTATGCGGGCCCATGAGCACACCAGTGCTAGAGGTGGATATTTCTACTTCATAATTTTCATGGATGACCTATCCCGATATGGATATATCTATCTGATGAAACATAAGTCGGATTCATTTGAAATGTTCAAACGATTCCGAAGTGAAGTAGAAAAATAAACTGGAAAGTGTATTAAAACTCTTCGATCTGATCGAGGAGGAGAATACTTTTCTAGTGAATTTCTCACATATCTAGGAGAGAATGGGATTCTCTCCTAATGGACTCCTCCAGGAACACTACAGCATAATGGTGTGTCTGAAAGGAGGAATCAGACTCTGTTAGACATGGTCCGATCCATGATGGGTTTTGCTAGCTTGCTGATATCCTTCTGGGGATATGCACTCGAATCGGTCAGTTATCTGTTAAATAGGGTTCCAAGTAAGTCTGTAATTAAGACTTCATATGAGATATGGACGGGACGTAAGCTAGCACTTTCACACCTTAGGGCCTGGGGGTGCCCGGCCTATGTCAAACGATTAGTCACAGACAAACTTGGACCTAGGTCTGACAAATGCTTATTCATAGGGTACCCCAAAGAGACAAAAGGATATTTTTTCTACCATGTTGATGAACAAAAGGTGTTCGTCAGCCTTAAGGCAATCTTTTTAGAAAAGAAGTTCCTTGGTGAAGGAACCGTTGTCTCTAAGATTGAACTTGATGAAGTTCAAAAGGTAGAAGGACCGACACCAATAGCTGAACTTGAGTCGGATATGATTAGATCAGATCCGGAGCCCAATATACCTGCATCATTAAGGTGATCTGGTAGAGTACCACGTCAGCCAGACAGATACTACGGTTTCTTGGTCTGGGACGATGATCCCATCGAATTTGATGAGAATAATGAGGATCCGATCACCTATATGGATGCAATGCAGAGATCTGATTTCGAGAAATGGCTTGAAGCCATGAAATCTGAAATGGAGTCCATGAAGGTCAACGATGTATGGACATTGGTTGACCCACCTGAAGGGGTTAAACCCATTGGGTGTAAATGGGTCTTCAAAAGGAAGAGGGGCGCAGACGAAAAGGTGGAGACCTATAAAGCCCGTCTGGTTGTCAAGGGGTATCGTCAACGTTATGGTATTGACTATGATGAGATATTTTCTCATGTGGCAATGCTCAAATCTATTCGGATAATGCTTGCAATAGCTGCCCATCTAGATTATGAGATCTGGCAGATGGATGTAAAGACAGCCTTCCTGAATGGAGAGCTGATCGAAGAGGTGTATATGATACAACCTGAGGGGTTTACATCCACAGATGAGTCCAAGGTGTGCAAGCTTCAGAGATCTATTTATGGATTGAAGCAAGCTTCTCGGAGTTGGAACATGCATTTTGATAAGGTGATCAAAACGTATGGCTTCATTAAGAATGGAGAAGAGCCCTGCATCTATAAATGGGCAAATGGTCCAGTTGTGGTATTCCTTGTCTTGTACATGGATGACTTTCTCTTAATCGGGAATGACATCCCCGCACTACAGGGAATAAAAGTTTGGTTGTCATCACAGTTCTCTATGAAGGACTTGGGTGAAGCATCCTACATCCTAGGGATGAAGATCTATAGGGATAGATCTAAAAAGATGCTTGGGTTATCCCAGTCCATATACATAGACACTGTGCTGAAGAGGTTCAGCATGGAGAATTCCAAGAAGGGCTATCTACCGATAGGCCAAGAAATTTTTCTCTCTAAGAAGGATTGTCTGACAACTCCTGAAGAGAGAGAGCATATGAGTAGAGTCCCATATGCTTCAACCGTGGGATCTATCATGTACGCCATGACATGTACAAGACCAGATGTGGCATACTCACTAGGAGTAGTGAGTAGATATCAATCTGATCCTGGAGAAAACCACTGGAAAGTGGTTAAAGCCATCCTTAAGTATTTGAGAAATACTAAGGACCAATAGTTGGTTTACGGTGAGTCAGATCTGAAACTTATGGGGTTCACAGACTCCAGCTTCCAATCTGACCATGATGATAGCAGGAGTGTGTCGGGTTATATCTTTACTCTGAATGGTGGAGCCATCTGCTGAAAGAGTTCCAAGCAGCATACTATGGCAGACTCTGTTTGTGAAGCGGAGTACATCGCAGCATCAGATGCCACGAAGGAAGTTGTGTGGCTGAGAAAATTCATCAACGAGCTCGGAGTAGCACCCTCCCTCGATGGTCCAGTCCTGCGCTACTGCGACAGCACTGGTGCCATAGCTCAGGTGAAGGAACCCAAAGCACATCAGCGGATGAAGCACATCTTGCGTCGCTTCCACCTGGTCTGACAAATCGTGGATCGAGGTGACGTCGACCTTCAAAAGATCGACGGAAAGGAGAACCTAGCCGACCCCTTCACTAAAGCCCTAGCAATAAAGGAGTTCGACAACCACAAGTCGAAGATGGGTATTAGATACTATGCCGAGTGGCTTTAGGACAAGTGGGAGTTGTTGGGAAATGTATCCCAAAAAGCCAATCGTCAAGCTGTTGACGGTTGAGCAACCAAGTATTGTAATTGATTTGTTAATAAATAAAATATATTTGGCATCTTCATCATAAGCTTTCATCTTCTAATGAACTCCGTTATTATGATGAAGTCCTTAGGACTATTTAAGTTCGATATAGAGAGGATTTATCGATTAGTCCTTAAAACTGTTCACGACCAAATGATAGGTTGTTAATAAGGACGACAGCTTCTATCGAGCATAGGTCGCTGTAGGCCATATGGGTTGGTTGTCCTTTTAACCAAGGAGTGTGGAGACACTGGTATGGCATACAGGTGAGATGTAAGGGTACATCACCATTGAACGTGACCAACTCCAGAGCATTCTGCTGTCAAGAATGTCTCTGATGGGATATAGGTATAAGTGTCCCTTAGACTTGAGATCGCCTCAGTGACTTGCAAGCAACTCACTGTGCTTTGGTACTGGACTAACTGAATTTCTAATTTAGGAACAGAAGGCTTCTGGGCACAGTCAAGTACTTGCAAAGTCAGAGTGTGATCGAGATGGGATTGACCACTCCAAGAGTTGGAGAAGAATGAGTCGCTGTATTTTAATTTAGCAAAACCTTGGCCAGGGTAATCCATCAGATGGATTTGATATTTTGAAATACAATATGGACAACCTGATCAGAGTTGACAGTTAAACTCTGAGGTGTCCTATGATCATTTTGGTCATGGGGATGAATTATATGAAAACTATATCCGCATGGGTTCTAAGGATGTTGTTCTATACATTCGACCTATCCAGTCGTCGGGTACCATTGTTAGATGGTCACTTCGATTGGTATAGGAATTTGTTCCTGTGCTATTGGCTTAGGTTCAGACCTATGAGGTCACACACATTAGAGTTCATGATCCGATCAGATGGTTGATCAATGATTAAGAATCGTTCTAGGGTTAAATGATCAATACGATTGACATTTAACCCAGTGCAAGTATTACAGGAGGATCGATTAGCAATTCGATTGCTAATTGGCTTAATTTGATTAAGCTAATGGGCTGAGATTAAGTCTAATTAAATATAATTAAATTAAATTTATTTTGAGCTTGATTGGATCAAGTCCAATTGGTTTATTGGATAAGCCAAGTGCAAGAAAAAACCAGTCCTAGTTCAACTAGTACTTGGGTCAATCTAATTTCTAATTTGATTAGAAAATTAAATCAAATTTAAATCTAATTTAATCTGATTAAATTAGGTTTTTAATTGGGTTAAGACCTATTTTAATTGGGTTGATCTAATTTTGATTTGATTTGGTTTGGGAAACCAAATTAAAACAAGTCATAAGACAGAATCCTAGTAAGACTAGGATTCCACCTTGCGCCACATAAACCTTCTCCACGCCCTCTCTCTTAATTCAACGCCAATCTCCACTTATTTTGTGAGACAAAAGCCCTCTCCCAGATCTCTCCCACATTCACAAAAGGTCTCTTCTCTTCTTTCTTACATGGAAGGTGGTTTGGATCAAATCTAAAAGGAATAAGTTTGGATTTCGAATTCTATGAGATAGAGTTTTAGAAATCCAAAACTCTTTCAATTTTGCACCGAATTTATCCAAATTTTTTTTGGAATTTTCGTGGGTTTTAGGATATACATTGTGCACTCTTTTCTAGTGATCCATGCATGAAAATATGAAGGAGGTGCTCAAGAGTTGGGCGTCCCTTAACTTGCCATGTTTGGATAAGCCTTGACTAGGTGTTTGACCTAGACAAGGACTCTATCATATCTCTCTATATAAGATAGGTTTCTTCATGAAAGTTTAGGAGAATATAGAGATATGAGAGTCCTTTGTGCCATCCAAAAATCAGAGAGAAATACCTTTGGGTCGTGGAGATATAAAAGATGCAAGTTTGGATATCTAGAGAGAAAAATGTGAAGAAGAAGAGGATCTTCTTCTAGGGTTTTTGTTTTCATATCTTTCCTCCCTCCATCTTGAGTTTCCTGAGAGCATCTCAGATCTGAAACTCCTCCTTCTACTTTCCATCTTTAGAAGAGTCCAAATCAAGAAGAAGGAGGCACCTGATCAACCATCAAAGAAGGATCAGCGCAGTACTAGCATACTATGCTGATTTCCTGAAGCAGGACTTTTGATCGAGATTCGTGGGCTCATGTGGATGACTCCTAGAGGCCGGACGCGTGTGCGGCTTGCAACATCATCCTTAAGCCCGGATCAGCGAGGTTAGAGCATCTAACTTGTAAGGTAATAGATCTGATCTATTGTTTAATACATACATTAGATGTGGTATAGAAATATGTTGATATGATCAACATGTAGTTCATGCTATATTTATATATTTTAATTTTTAATTTAATGCTATGTAATAATCATGTAATAGGATCTTAGATCTAGGGATTCTCTGGTTTTAGAAAATAAATTTTAATTTATTTTAGTCTTCCGCTGTATGATCTTGAAAAAGTTTCAAGATCTAACCCTGAAACCCTAGATCTGGTTCCTTCACAAGGGATACTCCCAGAAGGAAGGCATCGACTTCAATGAGGTCTTCTCTCCTGTCATCAGACATACTTCCATCAGAGTGTTACTGAGCATTGTAATAGCTCAAGATTTAGAGCTAGAGCAGATGGATGTCAAGACGGCATTCTTCCATGGGCATTTGGAGGAGAGGGTTTACATGGAGTAGCCACCCGATTTCAGGGATCCAGGATCAGAGGGAAAGGTTTGTTTGTTGCAAAAGTCGCTGTACGGGCTGAAGCAGTCATCGAGGCAATGGTACAAGCGGTTCGACTCTTATGTGCACAGCATTGGACTTTTCAGGTGCGAGTTTGATCCCTGTGTTTATGTTCAGTCTCTTGAGGATGGTTCTAGGGTGTTCCTACTCTTGTATGTGGATGACATGCTTATAGCATGCAAGAGTAGGAAGATTGTGCAGGATCTGAAGGCATCCTTATCTCGGGAGTTTGAGATGAAGGATTTGGGCCCTGCAAGGAAGATCCTAGGCATGGAGATTTTCAGAGACTGAGCTCGGAGGATGCTACATCTATCTCAGAGGGGCTACATACAGAAGGTCTTAGATAGGTTCGGGATGAAGGGAGCAAAGCCAGCAGAGCTGCCACTTGTCGGTCACTTCAGACTCTCGAAGACCATGGTGCCACAAACTGAGGTGGAGGCTCAGGAGATGGAGACGGTTCCTTATGCTTTAGGAGTTGGGAGCTTGATATATGTGATGGTCTGTTGTAGGCCAGACATCGCTCATGCAGTGAGTCAGGTTAGCAGGTTCATGGCACAGCCTGGCAGGGAGCACTGGAGAGCTCTGAAGTGGATATTCAGATACCTGGCGGGTTCAATTGAGTTGGCATCTGCTATGGACAGCGAGGAGGTGCAGTGGGATACTCTGACATGTCCAGGGAGGCTCAGGGGCTGATTGGCGGTTATGTAGATGCAGACTTCGATGGAGATGTGGATACCCGGAGGTCTATGACAGGCTTCATCTTTAGCCTGTATGGAGGTCCTGTTTCTTGAAGATCGAGTCTGCAGCCTATCACGGCCCTATCCACTACAGAGGTGGAGTACATCGGGCTGACATAAGCAGCTAAGGAGGCAATTTGGCTGAAGGATTTATTGATAGAGATGGGCCTTACTCAGGAGGCCATTAGAGTGCACTGTGACAGCCAGAGTGCACTTCTATTAGCACAGAACTCAGTCTATCATGCAAGGACAAAGCACATCGACATTCGGTATCATCGGATCAGGGAGCTTGTGGAGGATGGTGAGGTGGAGCTGGTAAAGGTACACACCAAAGAGAACCCAGCTGATGCACTTACGAAGGTACTTCCACGGGATAGCTTTCAGAGATGTGTTGAGCTGATTCAGCTGATGGACAGAGTGGAGCTGGTTGAGGCCTTGCGACACCAAGGTGGAGATTATTGTGATCCAGGTAGTGTGCCCAAGGCCTAGGGGATCAAGGCTAAGGCCAAGATCCATCATTCATGAGGGCTTCATGGAGGCTCTAGGGCTAGTTGGGCCCTAGGTTGAAAGGCTGTGGGCCTTTCGGGTTCTTGAGGTCTAGTTTATGTGGGCCTTAAGGGACCAACTCTTTATGGGCCAGGTCTGAGCCCAGGATAGGTGAGATTAGGTTGAGTCATGGGTGTACATGGGCTTGGGTTAACCTAATCTCCCATAGAGTTGGTCAAGAGAGTTTTGGGTTTGGATCACTTGACCCTGTGTTTATATATACATGCACTGTATAGGTTTGATTAAGCCAAGGAATACGAAAACTCTTTCTCCCAAGTCTCTCTCTCTCTTCTCCCTCTCTCTCCAGCTATTCTCCATGCCCCAGGAGCAAGAAACCTTAGGGTTTCTTGCCGCCAGGTCCATAGAAGGCAGGAAAAGTAGGGGAGGTGCTAGCCCCTCCCCCTTTGTGCCGCCAACCATATTGCCTCTCCCTCTCTTGCAGCCATCCAAACATCAGGTCCAGGACTTGGAATCTCTTGCTATGAGGTTGGTATAAGTTCCTCTCAGATCTGGAGTTGATCTGAGGTCGTTTGAGGTGCGGGTGAGATCTCCATCAATAGATCTACAAGAAAGGCTGCAACAGGACAGATCTGCAAGGCTAATTTCGTCAAGGGCCTTCGATCGAGTCTAGAAGTCTTCAAATTTGTTAGTTGCTGGTTTCGCTGCACCCAAGATCCGTGGGAGGAGTCGGGATCGTGCTCCAACAGTGACACCTAGCAGTATGTGGTGGCAACCCATCAGAACTGAAGATGAATCTCTCGATGCAGCTACCTGTGTGATTGAGTTCCTCTATCATGAGTTCCAACTGAATTAGGGTTAAGGTGAACTCGTCAAACCCAATATCAGTCATATGAATCAATCGATCGATCCGAGTCTGATGTGAAACCCCAATAGAAAATATTATTTCACTCTGTCATGGCCATGGGCTTAAGGACTTGATCTTTTGATCACCATAGGACTACTCTCATCTATCGAGGTTGATAGATCCCATCTTGGTGCGACCTAGTTCCTACAATGAATATGCTACAACCAACATACACCTCAGAATTTCAAATGGCTAGGAGACCGAGTTATGGTGTAGTCAAACTATAACACACTCAAGGTGAACTATCGATGCACCTCAGGTCAAAGAACTAGACACACAACTGTAGCATCGAGCTAGTCATCGACGAGAATGTAGACTTCCTTGTGACTGCTCGAGATGGTCACGCTCAATACTCTCATTCTCAATGAATATCTGTACTCTCACTCCAGTGTCTCCACACCGTAGACTCAAGACACATCTACCCTAAGGAAGCGATCGTACACCAACCTTCCAGATCGATCACCACCCTCGTGATGATCCTATGGTCAGGAGCTGTTTATGAGTTAGTTATGTAAATTCATGCCTTAAATTTTCAACTCTTGAAAATATGAATTGACATTCCTACTAACTTAAAGGATGTATCACCGACATAATGTACACAATGTGATAGAAGAATAACCTATTTATTGATTTATAGTCAAAATTATAAATTTGCCCTTAGATTTGTACAGGAATGTGTCAGCCAATCTAGCATCTAGGGCACACATCTAACAGACCCATGCTAACTAAAAAATTAGTATGATTGATTTAAGCCCCTAGTTCAACTTATCTAAAGTCCTCTATGACTTGGTGAAGTCAGTGGAAAGATTTATGATTAGTTGGCTGGACCAGCTTATACTTAGTCTTCTTTAATCTGACTTGATGAAATTAGTGGGAGGATTAAGATTAACTAATCATCTTTTCTCATCTCTCAATTCAACTAATTAAATTCTCTAAAGTAATTAGGTCCCTAAAAATAAAATAGTTATGGTGATAACTAGATCATAGCCTCCCATTAAGTTAGATAATAATGGATCCAATAGTTTAGATGATCATTAGAAGTGCCACACGCCTGATGCTCATCTAGCTGTTAGAATTATCATTCATAATATATTGATTTAGTTGTGTCTTTCTGATGATGGTCAGGTTGGTTGAGCCACACTCGGGTCTGGTCACTTGTTTATCAGATATACTAAATTCTAAAATATTAATGATTCAACCTAATCAGAACTTTTAGTGGAGGTGCCACATACTTGCTGAAGAAGAGTCTAGGCTAAAATTAAATATTGAAAATTATTTGATGAAATAATTTTTTAAGAACCTACCCATAGGTGCACAGGAGTTGGCCGAGCCACACTCGGGCTCATATGCAGTCTGTGAGAATTCTGATACCTACTAAAAAATTAGTGTAATTCCTCAAACTGAAGGTAATGGCTATCAATTCGAATAAAATAGTAAAAAATCTTTTAGACTAAAGTCCATATCTTTAGACTTAATCAATTCATAAACTAATTAAATTTTGATTTTTTTTTATAATTATGGCCACTATTTTATCGCTTCGATTACTACTAGATAGTGATAAATTGATAGGACCAAATTTTAAAAATTGGTATCGAAAGTTAAAAATAGTCCTGGAGCATGAACAGATCTTATATGTGCCGATAGATCTAGCATTCGAGGAGCCAACTTCAAACGCCCATAGTACAATTCGAGATACTTATCAAAAGTGGCTCAATGATCAAACTATGGTTCATTGCATCATATTGGTGGTAATGAATGATGAGTTTAGCTATCACTTTAAAAATGCTCAGCCATAGGATATGTTGCAAATATCGAACGAGTTCTTTGGCACACCCGATGACGTTGAGAGGTACAAAACTAGTTATGCCATCTTCAATGCTCGAATGAGAGAATGAGCATTAGTCACTGATCATATACTATACATGATCGAGATGATTGAGTGCTTGAGCAAGCTTGATTTTTTCTTATATGAACAACTGGGGAAGGATGCCATACTGAACTCTCTACTTAAATCCTACCACCCTTTTCTTACTCATTATCAAATGACAAAGCCTACAGTCAACTACCACGGTTTGCTGGGGTTGCTGCAGAACTTTGAGAAGGATCACCAGCTCCATAAGGAGTCGATGAATATAGTGGCAGAGTCTTTTTCTGGATGTCGACCCTTTAAAAAAGAAAAGAAGAACAAGGAGAATAAGAAAAAGATGCAAAGTACTGGGGCATCCAAGCTCAATCAGACCAAAAAAATCTAAATCTGATCAGAGTCAGATGGAATGCTTCTACTGCAAGAAGTAAAGGCACTGGAAGAGGAGCTGTCCTCAATATATTATCTTTCTGAATTTGAGCATGCTGAGAAAGAAACAAGCTATTACTGGATAAAGTAATTATATGATAACATCATGTAATTTCTCAATTTATAATTTTATTATTTAGATATTAGATATTGAAAGTCTTTTTAATATTTGTAATTTATTATAGGGTCTGTAGGTCAGTAAGAGATTTGAAGAAGATGAAAGATTTCTTAATATTGGAGATAGAAGATCAGTTCTAGTTCTAGCATTAGGGATTATTAAGCTTTTATTGAAGTCCAATATAATTGTTCTTAATGAATATCACTTTTGTCCTTCTTTTTTATTGAACATTATTTTTGTAGGCCTCCTGGCCATATACGGTTATGAAATTTCAATAAAAAGATATATTTTCAATATCATTATAAACGGTGTTAATGTGATGAATGAACAACTGAACAATGAAATTTACATATTGTCACAATCTGTTAGTGTAATGTACACATCCAGTAAATATCCTAGAATTAGTGATGTCTCTGATATCTATCTTTGACACTATAGATTAGGTTATGTTAACAAGAATAAAATAAACAGGTTGTCTCAAGAGAGAATCTTCGAAGTCAGTGATTGTGAATCACTTCCAACCTGTGAATCCTGTTTACTTGAGAAAAAGATCAAGTCATCTTTTACTGAAAAAAGTGAACGAGCCAGTGAAGTTCTAGGTCTAATATATACTGATGTATGTGGACCCATGAACATGAGTGCTAAAGGTGGGTATTATTATTTCATTATGTTTACAGATGATTTATCGAGGTATGGGCACATCTATTTAATGACACATAAGTCAGAATTATTTGAAATATTCAAATAATTTCGTAATGAAGTAGAGAAATAAACTAAAAATAATATCAAAACTCTTTGGTCTGATCGAGGAGGTGAATACCTCTCCAGTAAGTTTCTGACATACTTAAAAGAGAATAGGATTCTCTCGTAGTGAACCTCTCCTGGAACTCCACAGCATAATGGTATATTAAAAAAGAGGAATCAAACTCTGTTAGACATGGTTTGGTCTATGATGGGCTTTACAAGTTTGTCAAATTTTTTTTTGAAGATATGCACTCAAGTCGGCTTGTTATATTTTAAATAAAATTTTGAGTAAGTCTATAAGTAAAACATCACATAAGATGTGGACGGGACATAAGCCACTAATCTCTCACCTTAGGGTTTGGGGGTGTCCGACTTATGTCAAATATTTGAAAACTAACAAACTTGGACCTAGGTCTAATAAGTATCTATTTGTAGGCTACCCAAAAGAGACCAAAGGGTATTACTTCTATCTTGCTGATGAACAAAAAATATTCATCAGTAATAGGATAGTCTTTTTAAAAAAAGAGTTTCTTGACGAAGGAACTAACGCCCCAAAGATTGAATTTGATAAAGTTCGATTGGTAGAAAAATCAACACAATCTAGTAAACCCATAGAGTCAAATTTGATTAGATCAAATTCAGAATCTATTATAGAAATATCTTTGAGGAGATCCGATAGAATACCGCATCAACCGGATAGATACTATGATTTCTTGATCTGAGATGGTGATCCAGTTAAACTTAATGAGAACAATGAGAATCTGATCATCTATATAGATACGATGTAGAGATCTGACTCTGATAAGTGGCTAGAAGCCATAAAATCTGAAATGAAGTTTATGAAGGTCAACGATGTATGGACATTAGTTGACCCACCTGAAGGGGTAAAATCCATAGGGTGTAAATGGATCTTCAAAAGAAAGAGGAGCACAGATGGAAAGGTGGAGACTTATAAAGCCTGTCTAGTTATCAAGGGTTACCGTCAATAATATGGTATTGACTATGACAAGATATTTTCTCCTATGACAATGCTTAAGTCCAGTTGGATCATGCTTGTTGGGAAATGTGTCCCAAAGCCAATCGTTAGACGATTGTGCTCATCTTATAAATTGTATATGAATTTTTATTAATAAAAATTATTTGATATTTTTATTATAAATTAACCATCTTTGAACTCCTGTATTGTAATAAAATTCTTAGGACTATTATTAATTGACAAAAGAGGATTTGTCGTTAAGTCCTTAAAAATATTCATGACCAAACGATACGCTATTACCAGGATGATAGCGATATCAAGTGTAAGTAATTATGTGCCACATGAGTTGATTGTCCTCCTAACCAAATAGTATGGAGATACTATTATGGCATGCAGATGGAATATAGGAGTACATTCACATCGAACGTGGCCATGTACCGAGCACTCTGCTGTTAAGAGTAGCTTGTGAAGGGTATGGGTATAAGTGTCCCTACGATCTGAGACCACCACGATGATTTATAAGCAACCCACTGTACTTTAATATTAGACCATCTGAGCTTCTAACTTAGTGATGGAAGGATACTAGGTGCAGTCAAGTACTTATCAAGTCAGTGTGTGAGTCGAGATTGAATTGACCCCTTTGAATTGGTAGGAGATATGTATCAGTGTATTTCAATTTAGCAAAATCTTGATCAGGATAATCCATGAGATGGATTTAAAAAATTAAAATATAATATGGTTGACCTAATTAGGGTTGACAGTTAAACCTTACATCACCTTGAGCATTTGAATCAAAAGAATGAATTATATGATAACCATACGCCAGTAGATTCTAGAAGGTTGCTTTGCAATACTTCGACCTATCCAATCGTCGGATCATCATTGCTAGATGGCTACATCAATTGGTATAGAAAGTTATTCCTATGCTACCAATTTAGGTTTGAACTTATGGGGTCACACGCACTAAAAGATTTGATCAGATCTGATGGCTGAAGAGTCCAATTGGATTATGACTCTGATGAAGAGTCCTACTTGAACTAGGACTTCATGATAGAGTCCCACTGAGACTAAGACTCTATCATTTATAAAGAATCAATTAGTAATTAAATTACTAATTGACTCAATTTGATTGAGTAAAGAGCTTTGGAACAAGTCTAATTGAACTAGATTCAGTTCGACTTAGATTGAAATTGATATGATCAAACTCGATTACAAAAAAAATTTGATCATGATTCGATCAGGGTTTGGACTTGATTAATTCCTAATTAGATTAAAAATTTTATGAGATATTTAGATTTTTAATTATATTAGATTTATTTTTATCAGTGGTTTCAATTCAAATTTGATTTGGACTAGAATTGAATTAGAAATGAAGAGTCCAAGTCAGACTAGGACTTTATCCTTATCCTTTATGCCACATCTGGATCCATGCCAATTTCTCCATGCCTAATTAGATTTGGGTTCTAATTTTTGGTATCATGAGGGAGAATCTAATAGTGATGGTTGGCTATAATTGATGAGTCATAATATTATCTCTTGCCTAATTCGAATGCGATCTGAATTAGAGATAAGACACAGACTAGGAAAGAGATTTTTTCTATATGATATATTATTGGAGCTATATTATTTTTTTCTTATTTTTTTTGAAGAATTATTTAGTATTTGAGACTTTAAATTCCTTCTCCACATCTTAATAATTTTTTTGGAATTTTTTGGGATGCCAAAAGGAGGTTTTGGTGTTGATTGATGGCACCCTTTCTTAGAAAGTCCTAATTCTTAGTCTATAAAAAGGGGACCCCTCTCTTGGATGTCCCATAATCAATTCTCTTGTGAATTTTTTACTTCCAGAGCCTCTTCTCATACTCCCCTCTTTCTCTTCTAGATCTTCTATCATTTTGGAGTGTCCAAGGTACTTGTAGAAGAAAAAAGAGATCAGCTGTCAAAGTTATTCGCAGACCAGCATCTTTGAGCCCCTGATCTGTGCTAGTCATCGCATGAATTTTTCTATAGAGGCCAGATGACTTTGTGTGACTATGAGCAATCTGAGGAACACCCTCTCCAACTATTAGACTTGAGGAGATCAAGATCAAAATTTGTTTGGTAGCGATCTCTAACTTATTTTGATTCCTACAGTAGATCTAATAGTTAGATCTAAAATTTTAGCATCGATGAGATCGATGTAATTTTTATTTTTAGATCTAAAATATATATTTTTAATATCAAAGATCTTGATGTGATAGTCTAAGATTAAATCTTATATATACAATTAAAATTAAATTATTTAATTTATTATTTTTGTTGCATAAAATTTTAAAATTGCATGTACTGCACTACCGCAAATTTCCTTCAACTGATATCAGAGCCAAGTTATTTTGATATGAATTAATATGACTTTAGATCTAAATTTTTTTTATTAGATCTGATTATTTATGATTTAGATTAGATCTAAATTAGTTTATTTTTAGATCTAATTATTATTTATTTAGATTAGATGTTCTGAGTAGCAAAGTACTCGGATTGGATAATCACCAGGCCATCTGGTCATAGGAGCAAGTAGGATTTCATGACCCTCTCCTCCCATTCAATGGGATGTTCTTCATAGCATGTAGGGATACCACTGTGAGGTCCCATGAAGAAGAAAGCAAAAAGCAAAAATTTACTTTCTTGAAAAATCTTAGATCTTGAAACCCTAGGTGTTGTTGTATGTGATGCAAGTTGCGAAGATGGTTAATTACATCTAATCTTATTTAATCAAAATTATTTTAATTTAAAATCATAAAAAAATATTTAGATTTGATCTAGAAAATTTTATGATGTGATGTAAAAAGTTACATAAAAAATTATTTTTAAAACCTTAACCATGTTGATACAAAACTTAATTGAGAATTAAGTATCAAGCTAACTAGATCTAGAATTGTGATTTAGATCTAATGACATTGCATAAAATATGAGGCATGAATTAGCTCAAATCAGGTCCTTCTTTTTAATTGGATTAGATCTATGGTTGGAATCAAAGAATTGATTGACCATGTAGAGAAATTGATTAAGTCTAACCAAATGTTGAATTAAATTAATCAGAGTTTCTCTAGTACAATAGTTGTAGATGGTCAAGTCCATATCTTTGATTAAACTAAATGGACCTTGATTGTGGCTCAGTGGTTGAATCTGAATCATTAGGTTGGTCAAATTGAAACTAGTTAACTAATTGGTGTCTAAGATAAGTTTGGCATTTCGATCGATGATTTTTAATTGGGAGCAGCTTACCTAACCTTTTCGATGGTGTCTAAGGCAAACTTAGCAGACCCTCCTACCGATCTCACTTACCTGGTCAATTTGGTAAATTAGATTTTGATTAGATCGCTAAATGATTCGAGTTAGCTCATGCCATTAAGGTTGATTAGTGTGATTGATCTAGGTGCCAGTTCAATCAGTATGACCTAACCCAATTTAGTGACTTGGTGAAGTCAGTGGGAGGACTATGGTCTACTGATTGATCTTTTCTTCTCTTCTCTCTTCTTTAAATTGATTAAACTCTCTAAATTATTAGGTCCCTAAAATGAGCTGGTTATGGCGACAACTAGATCATAGCCTCTCATTTAAGGTGAGTGATAATGGGTCCATTATTTTTGATTGACATTGCAGGCGCCATCCGTCTGGTGTCCTCTCTGAATGATTGAATTATCATTCATCATATGACAATTCTGTTGAACTATCTGATGATGGTTAGGTTGATCGAACCATCCTCGGATCTAATCATTCATTAGGTAGAATCACTGAGTAGGTTCACGTTAATGGTTTAACCTAACCAAAAATTTTAGTGGAGGTCCATCACCTACTGAAATAAAATTTGAGACTAAATTAAATACTAGAAGTTGTTTGAAGAAATAATTGGTTGAAAACCTATCCATAGGTGCATATGGATTGACCGAGCCATCCTCAGGCCTATATGTAGTCTGCGTGGATTCTAGTACCTGCTAAAGAATTAAGGTAATTCCTCAAATTGGAGGTAGAGGCTATCAATTCGGATAAAATAGTAGAAGAACCTTTAGACTAAAGTCTAAGTCATTAGGATTGATAAATTCATATACTAATTAGGCTTTTGTACTTTCTTTGTGTGTGCAGATATGGCCTCAAACTTGTCGCTCCGATCACTGTAGGATAGTGAGAAGCTTATCAGATCTAATTTCGATAATTGATATCGAAAGTTAAAGATTATCTTGGAGCATGAGCGGATCCTTTATATGATAATAGATTCGGCATCTGAGGAGCCTGCTCCTAATACTCGAGGAGTGGTCTGAGATACTTATTTGAAGTGGCTCAATGACCGCACCATGATTTGTTGCATCATGTGGGCCTCCATGAACGACGAGTTTAGCTGGAAGTTTGAAGAAGCTCAGTCAGAGGAAATGCTTCAAGTATTGAGGGATTCTTTTGATACTCCTGACGATGTTGAGTGGTACAAGACTAGTTGTACCATTTTCAATGCCCAGATGAGGGAGGGTGTATCTGTTATCGATCATGTATTGTATATGATCAAGTAGATTAAAAATTTGAGCAAACTCAACTTTCTTTTGCATGAACAGCTGGGGAAGGATGCAATCCTGAACTCTTTATTCAAGTCCTACTTACTGTTCCTTAGTCATTTCAGAATGATGAAGCCTGTAGTCAACTACCATGGTCTGTTGGGGTTGCTATAGACCCTTGAGAAAGATCACCAGCTCCACAAGGAGATAGTGAATCTAGTGGGAGGATCTTCTTCGAGTAGTCATCATCCTTTTAAGAAAGAAAAAAAGAAGAAGAATAAGAAGGTGCCTGGTACTGGGAGTCAGTCCCAAAAATTCAAGTTCAAGGCTGATCAAAGTCAGGCAGAGTGCTTCTTTTGCCAGAAGTAAGGTTACTGAAAGAGGAACTGTCCTTAGTATATCACTTCTTTTGATCTGAAAAGGCCAAAGAAGAAGAAACAATTTGTTGCTGGACAAGGTTCTTATATGATAACACTTTGTAACTTCTCCCTTATAAATACAATGACCTGGGAATTGGATATCGAAAGTCCTATTCATATTTGCAATTCATTGCAGGGTCTTCAAGTCACTAGAAAATTTGGAGAAGGTGAGAGATTCCTGAATGTTGGAGATGGAAGATTAGTTCTAGTTCTAGTTCTAGCTATAGGAATTATCAAGCTTGTATTCGAGTCTCAGTACATTATTCTTAATGAGTGTCATTACTATCCTAGTTTTCTTTTAAATATTATTTCTCTAGGCCTTTTGGCCAATTTCAATAATAAAATATCAATAAAGAAAAATTTTTATGATATTATTTTGAATGGTGTTACAATTTTATGTGGATAGTTGAACAATGGTATCTATGTTGTATCTAGACTTAATATAATATATATTTTAAATAAATATCCTAGAATAGATGATGTCACAGATGCCTACCTTTGGCATTGTAGGCTAGGTTATATCAACAAGAATAGGATGAGCAGGTTAGCTCAAGAAGAAATTTTTGATAAAGATGATTATGAATCGTTACCTACCTGTGAGTCTTGTTTGTTTGGAAAGATGATCAAATCATCTTTTACTGAAAAAGATGAGTGAGCCAATGATGTGCTGGGTCTGATACATACTGATGTATGTGGACCCATAAGCACATGTGCTAGAGGAGGGTACAGCTATTTTATTATATTCACAGATGATCTATTTAGATATGGGTACGTCTACTTGATGAAATACAAGTTCGAATCATTTAAAATGTTCAAATGGTTCCATAATGAAGTAGAGAAATAAACTAAAAAAAATATTAAAACTCTTCGATCTGATCGAGGAGATGAATACCTTTCCAATAAATTTCTGACACATCTAGGAGAGAATCCCATTCTCTCCTAATGGAGCCCTCTAGGAACACCACAGCATAATGGCGCCTCAGAAAGGAGGAATCAAACTTTATTGGACATGGTTCGATCCATAATGGGGTTTGCAACTCTATCGATCTCTTTTTGGAGATATGCACTTGAAACAGCCTAACTTGTGCTCAATAATATTTTGAGCAAGTTAGTTAGTAAGATACTATATGAGATATGGTCAGAACGTAGGCCAAACCTCTCTTACTTTAGGGTCTAGGGGTGTCCGACTTATGTTAAACGATTACAAACTGACAAGCTTAGTCCTAGGTCCGATAAGTGTAATTTCATAGGGTACCCCAAGAAAATAAGGAGATATTACTTTTATCTGCTTACTGAACAAAAAGTGTTTGTCAGCAGTAAGGCACACTTTTTGAAAAAAAAATTTCTTAGTGAAGGAATAAGTACCTCTAAAATCAAGCTTGACGAAGTTCGACAGGTAGAAGAACCGACACCAATGATTGAATATGAACCGAATTTGATGAGATCAAACTTGGAGCCCAATGAACCAACATCCTTAAGGCAATCCGATAGAGTACCGCATCAGCAGGACAGATACTTAGGTTTCTTAGTTTGAGATGGGGATCCTGTCAAACTCGATGAGAACGATGAGGATTCGATCACCTACATAGATGCGATGCAGAGGTCCGACTTTGATAAATGGCTTGAAGCCATGAAATCTGAAATAGAGTCCATGAAGGTCAATGATGTATGGATATTAGTTGACCCACCTGAAGGAGTTAAACTCATAGGATATAAGTGGATCTTCAAGAACAAGAAAGGTACAGACAGGAAGGTAGAGATCTGTAAAGCCTGTTTGATTGTCAAGGGTTAACGTCAGCATTATGGTATTGACCATGACGAGATATTTTCTCCTGTAGCAATGCTCAAATCCATTCGGATCATGCTTGCGATAGTAGCATACTTGGATTATGAAGTCTGGCAAATGGATGTGAAGAAAGCTAAAGTGTTCATATCCAGAGTTGTATATGATACAACCTGAAGTGTTCATATCCACAGATGAGTCTAAAGTGTGCAAGCTTTAGAGATCTATTTATGGATTGAAGCAAGTATCTCGGAGTTGAAACATATATTTTGATAAGATGATCAAAACGTATGGCTTCATTAGGAATGGAGAGAAACTCTGCATATGTAAGTGGGCAAATGGTTCAATAATTATATTTTTTATATTGTATGTGGATGACATTCTCTTAATTAGAAATGATGTCCTGCATTATAGAGAATAAAAATTTGGCTGTCATCATAATTCTCCATGAAGGATCTGGGAGAAGCAGCCTACATCCTAGGGATGAAGATCTATAGGGATAGATCTAAGAGGCTGCTCGAACTTTCTCAATCACGTACATAGATATCATGTTGAAATAGTTCAATATAGAGAATTTCAAAGAAAGCTATCTTCTGATAGGTTAAAAAATTTTTCTTTCGAAAGAAGATTGTCTGATAACTCCTCAAGAGAGAACATATGAGTAGAGTTTCATATGCTTTAGCAGTACGTTCTATTATATACGCCATGATATGTACGAGACCAGACGTGGTATACTCATTAGGGGTAGTGAGTAGATATCAGTCTGATCTAGAAAAAAATCACTAGAAGGTCGTAAAGATCATTCTTAAGTATTTAAGAAATACTAAGGATCAGTGGCTTGTATGTGGTGAAACTGACTTGAAACTTGTGGGGTTCACTAACTCCAACTTTCAGTTAAGAGTGTGTCAAATTATATTTTTATCCTAAATGATGGAGCAATTTGCTAAAAAAATTTCAAGCAGAATACTATGACAGACTCTGTTTGCGAAGTGGAGTATATCGTGGTATCTGATGCTGTGAAAGAAGCTGTATAGTTGCAAAATTTTATTGGTGAGCTCAGAGTGGCACCCTCCATTGATGGCCCTATCTTGTTATACTGCGACAATACCAGAGCCATTGCTCAAGCTAAGGAGCTGAGATCCCATTAGCACATCAAATATATTCTACACCGTTATCACCTTATCTGGGAGATCGTGGATCGAGGTGACGTTGACCTTCAGAAGATCGATGGGAGGGAGAGCCTGGCCAACCCATTTACTAAAGCTCTCAAAATTAAGAAGTTCGATGATCACAAATTGAAGATGGGTATATGATATTGTACCGATTGGCTTTAGTCTAAGTGGGAGTTGTTGGAAAATGTATCCCAAAGCCAATCATTAGATGATTGTGCTCATCTTGTAAATTGTATATAAATTTTTATTAATAAAAGTTATTTAGTATTTTTATCACAAATTGATCATCTTTAAACTTTTGTGTTGTCATAAAGTCCTTAGGACTATTATTAATCGACAAAGAAGGATTTATCGTTAAGTCTTTAAAAATATTCACAACCAAATGATACGCTAGTACTAGGATGATAGCGATATCAAGTGTAGGTCATTGTGTACCATATGAATTAGTTATTCTCTTAATCAAGGAGTATGAAGACACTGTTATGGCATATAGATGGAATGTAGGAGTACATTCGTATCGAATGTGATCATGTGCCGAGCACTCTGCTGTCAAGAGTAACTTGTGAACGGTATGGGTATAACTATCCCTCCGACCTGAGACCACCAAGGTGACTTGAAAGCAACTCATTATACTTTAGTACCAAACTATCTGAGTTTCTAATATAGTGACAGAAAGATACTGGGTGTAGTCAAGTACTTATCAAGTCAGTGTGTGTGTCAAGATGGAATTGATCACTCTGAATTGGTAGGAGATATGCATCAGTGTATTTCAATTTAGTAAAATCTTGATTAGGATAATCCATAAGATAGATTTGAAAAATTAAAATACAATGTGGTTAACTTAATTAGGGTTGATAGTTAAATCCTACGTCACCTTAAGCATTTGGGTTAAAGAGATGAATTATACGATAACCATACACCAGTAGGTTCTAGAAGGTTGCTTTGCAACACTTCGACCTACCCGATCGTCGGGTCATCATTGCTAGATGGTTACATCGATTGGTATAAAAAGTTATTCCTATACTACTGACTTAGGTTCGAACCTATGGGGTCACACGCATTATAAGATTTGATCAGATCTGATGGCTGAAGAGTCCAATTGGATTGTGACTCTGGTGAAGAGTCCTACTTGGACTAGGATTCTGTGATAGAGTCCCACTGGGACTGGGACTCCATTATTTATGAAGAATTAATTAGTAATTAGATTAGTAATTGACTCAATTTAAATAATTAAAGAGCTTTAGAACAAATCTAATTGAATTAGATTTAGTTCGACTCAGATTGGGATTGATGTGATCAAACCAGATTACAAAAAAAAATTATTCCTGATTCGGTTAGGGTTTGGACTCGGCTAATTCCTAATTAGGTTAGAAATTTGATGAGATATTTAGATTTTTAATTAGATTAGGTTTATTTTTATCTATGGTTTTAATCTAAATTTGATTTGGATTATAATTAAATTAGAAATGAAGAGTCCAAGTCAGACTAGGACTCTATCCTTATTTTTTGCGTCACATCTGCTTCCATACCAATTTCTCCACACCTAATTGGATTTGAGTTGTTATTTTTGGTATCATAAGAGAGGATCTAATAAGGGTGGTTGGCTATAGCTGATGAGTCATAATATTATCTCTTGCCTAATTCGAATGCAATCCAAATTAGAGATAAGATACAGATTAGGAAAATTTTTTTTTGTATATAGTATATTATTGGAGTCATATTATTTTTTTTATTTTTCTTTAAAAATATTTTAGCATGTGAGACTCTAAATTCCTTCTCCATGTCTTAATGATTTTTTTGAAATTTTTTGGGATGCCAAAAGGAGGTTTTGGCATTGATTCATGGCACCCTTTTTTGAAAAGTCCTAATTTCTAGTCTATAAAAAGGGGACTCCTCTCTTGGACATCCCATAATCAATTCTCTTATAAATTTTTTATTTTTAGAGTCTCTTCTCCTCCTTCTCTCTTCCTTCTCTAGATTTTTATCACTTTAGAATGTCCAAGGTACTTGTAGAAGAAGGAAGAGATCAGTTGTCGAAGTTGTTCACAGACTAGCATCTCCGAGCCTCTAATCTGCACTAGTCTTCATGTGGATTTTTCTATAGAGGCTAGATGACTTTATGTGGCTATGAGTGATCTAAGGAACACCCTCTCTAACTGTTGGATCAGAGAAAATCAAGACCAAAATTTGTTTGGTAATGATCTCTAACTTATTTTGATTCCTATGGTAGATCTAATAGTTAGATCTAGAATTTCAGCATCAATGAGATCGATGTAATTTTTATTTTTAGATCTAAAATATATATTTTTTATATCAAAGATTCTGATGTGGTAGTCTAAGATTAGATCTTATATATGTGATTAAGATTAAATTATTTAATCTATTATTTTTGTTGCATAAAATTTTAAAATTGCATGCACTGCACTACCATAAATTTTCTTCAATGCTTGCGATAGTAGCACATCTGGACTATGAAATTTGGTAAATGAATGTGAAAACAATCTTCCTAAATGAAGAGCGAGAAGAAGAGGTATATATGATACAATCTGAAGGTTTTATATCCATAAATGAGTCTAAGGTGTACAAGCTTCAAAGGTCCATTTACGAATTTAAGCGGGCATCTCAGAGTTGAAACATATATTTTGATAAAGTGATCAGAATGTATGGCTTCATTAAGAATGGAGAAAAATCCTTCATATACAAGTGGATTAATAATTTTGTGATAGTATTTCTTATTTTGTATGTGGATAACATTCTCTTAATTGAGAATGACATCCCTACATTATAGGAAATAAAGATTTGGTTGTCATCACAGTTCTCCATGAAAGACTTGAGAGAAGTATCCTACATCTTTAGAATGAAGATCTATACAGATAGATCTAAAAGGTTGCTTAGATTATCCCAGTTCATGTACATTGATACTATGCTGAAAAGGTTCAGCATAAAGAATTCCAAGGAAGGCTATCTTTTGATAAGTCAAGAAATTTTTCTTTTGAAGAGTGATTGTCCGACAACTCCTTAAGAGAGAGAGAGCATATGAGTAGAATTTTATATGCTTCAGTAGTGAAATCTATTATATACGTCATGACATGTATGAGACCGGACGTGGTATACTCACTAAGGATAGTGAGCAGATACTAGTCCGTTCCAGGTGAAAATCACTGGAAGGTCATAAAGACCATCTTTAAGTATTTAAGAAATACTAAAGACCAGTGGCTTATCTATGAAGAATCTGACTTAAAAATTATGAAGTTTACAGACTTCAATTTTCAGTCAGATCATGATGACAGTAAGAGTATGTCGAAAAATATTTTTATCCTGAATAGTAAGCAGCCTACTGAAAGAGTTCCAAGTAGCACACCGTGGCTGACTCTACTCGTGAGATGGAATATATCGCAGCATCTGATGTTGTGAAGGAAGCTGTGTGGTTATGAAAATTTATTGACAAGCTCGGAGTGGCACCCTCCCTAGATGGCCCCATCTTATTGTACTATGATAGCACTGGTGCCATTGCTCAAGTGAAGGAACCAAAGTCACATCAGCAAACCAAGCATATTCTGCACTGCTACCAACTGATCCAGAAGATCGTGGATCGAAGTGATGTCGAGCTTCAGAAGATCAATGAAAAGGATAATCTAACCGATCCATTTACTAAAGCCCTCAGTGTCAAGAAGTTCGAAGATTATAAATCAAAGATGGATATATTATACTGTACCAATTGACTTTAGTCTAAGTGAGAGTTGTTGGAAATTATGTCTCGAAACCAATCGTCAGCCTGTTGATGATTGAGTTTATCATTGTAATTGTATATGTATTATTGAATTAATAAATATTATTTAATTTTCTTATTACTTTGTGTACATCTTATTTGAACTTCTATTTTATGATGAAGTCCTTAGGACTATTGGAATCAATATAGGAGGACTATCATTTAGTCCTTAAACTCTAATTCACGACCACATAATATGCTATTATTAGGATGATAGCTATAGCAAGTATAGATCGTTGTGTGTCATATATGTTGGTTGTCCTCTTAACCAAGGAGTGTGGAGATACTGACATGGCATGCAAATGAGAAGTAGGGGTACATCTCACTGAATGTGACCAACTGCTGAGCACTCTACTATCAAGAGTAGCTCGTGAAGGATATGGGTATCAGTGTCCCTCCGATCTAAGATCATCATGATGACTTGCAAGCAACTCATTATGCTTTGGAGCCAGACTACCTAAATTTTTAATTCAGTAATGAAAGGTTTCTGGGCACAGCCAAGTATTTATGAAATCGGTGTGTGAGTCAAGATAGAACTTACCTCTCTAAAGAAGTAGAAGTTAATGTATCAGTGTATTTTAATTCAGTAAAACCTCGATCGAGATAATCTATGAGATAGATTTAAAAAATTGAAACACAATGTGGATGACCTTTTTAGGGTTGACAATTAAACCCTTTGGTCACCTTGAGCATTAGGGTCAAAAAGATGAATTATACGGTAATGATATGCCAATAGGTTCGTGAATGTTGCTTTGCAATCTTTTGATCTATCCAGACATCGGGTACCACTACTAGATGGTCACCTTGATTGGTATAAAAAGATTATTATTATACTATCAGCTTAGATTTGAACCTATAGATCATACTCAAAAGAAGTTTTTGACTGATCATATGGCTGATCGATGATTAAGAATCATTCTAGGATATAATAGTCAATTCGATTGATGATTAACCCTATGCAAGATAAATTAATTTGCTAATTATTGATGAATTATAGGAGGATTTATTGGTGATTAGATTGCTAATTAGCTTAATTTAATTAAGCATTAAGATTTGGATTAAATCTAATTGAATAAAATTTAATTTGATTTGACTCGATTAGGTTATGAGATGACCTAATCGCTCAGGGTGCACAATTCTTAATTTGACCTCAATTTATTTCTAATTTGATTATAATTTAATTGAGACTATTTATTATCTAATTAGATTAGGTAATCTAATTAGCTTTAACCTAATTTGGTTGGATCAAGAACCTAATTGGATAGAAATTCAAATTCGAATTGCAAAAGTTCCTTGCACCACCCTTCTTGCACCATTTTTTTCTTTACGCATGAAAAGGTTTGTGCATGGAATTTCTCTCACCCAAAAGGAGTTTGATGCCAACTTCTGATCCCTTTGGGATTAAAATTTGGTTGGTTTAAGTTTGAGTTCAAAAAGATTTGAAATCGAATTAAAATCAAGAGTCCAAAATTTGTTGGACTCTTCCTTGCCGCCGACCACCTCTTCTCTCATGCACAAAAAAAGTTTTGCATGATTTCTTCGCACCATTCTGATGATTGTCACCCACCCTCTTTGAGTTCCTAAGATAAAGATTAAGTTTGGCTCAATGTTCAATTCAAATTTGATTTGAATTGATGATAAGATCAACTATCATTTAAACTTGAACCAAACTACCCAAACTCTATCCTTATCCTTCATGGGATGCCACCTTAAGAAGGGATTTTTTGTGTGCCCCATCAGATGAGATCTTTGGCGTGAGGAACTTCAGAGAGGGGGTGTGAAAAATCAGAGAGGGGGTAGGCTTCCATGCATGAGAAACCGAGGAAGAGATCTTCCTCTTAGGCATGATGTCTAGGGCGGGTCTAGGGTTTCTGATTGCTCTAGTTTTATGTGAGAAAAATACAAGAGAATCTTGTATTCTTCTTCCACACCACCTCCTTCTTGATAAGCTCCATCTTTTGATCGAAAGCTATTCAGGTGATCGAAAGAAAGGAGTCTTCATCAGTCATTCAGGGCCTTTTATGCAAGCTAGTACTCTCGAGAAGGATGATCTATTTGGGGCTTCAAGTGGACTACCTATAGAAGCTACACATGCTGTGTGATTGCTCGATGTCAAGAAGAACCTCATACCATATTCATCAGTAGTGACAATCATCAACCCATGATAAGGTAATGAGTTATGAACTCATCTGATAAGATCTAATGGTTAGATCTAATTCAGGGCATCGATATGATCGATGCAGTCTTTTCTTTTATATTTGATTTTTATGTGCATAAATTTCTTATCATAGATCCTTAGAAAGATAGTTTAGATCTGATCTAAAGTATGTATAGGAGATTAAAGTGTTTAATCTTTGATTTTCTATTATAAAAATTTTAAAAATGTATGCTTTGAACTACCCATTTTTCTGTCAGATGGTTAGATTGAATTTTTACTTCTTAGATCTTCCTTCTAGACTCAAGTATAAATATGTGAAGCTTCTAAATATAAAAATTTAAAATAAGTAAAAGAATTATTAATAGGCTTATCTACTATGATGGCTATGACAGTGAGCCTAGCCATGCAGATACAGATCTCAGAGAATCTCAATAATCATGTTACAGACGATGTCTCAAAAACTCTGAGGTCGCTGGTTCCAAAGCCTCTGTATGACCTCCTCCGCATGAGCATCACCCCACGTCTAGTTCATCGTGAAGAAAATATATGGTAGTGCAGTATATGCAATTTTAAAATTTTATGCAGTAAAAATAATAGATTAAATAATTTAATCCTAATCATATGTATAAGATCTAATCTTAGACTACCATATCTAGATCTTTGATATAAAAAATATGTTCTTTAGATCTAAAAATAAAAATCACATCGATTTCATCGTTATTGAAATTCTAGATTTAACTATTAGATCTATCATAAGAATCAAAATAGGTTAGAGATCGTTGTCAAATAAATTTTGATCTTGATCTCCTCTGATCCAATGGCTAGAGAGGGTGTTCCTTAGGTCACTCACAGCCACACGAAGTCATCTGGCCTCTATAAAAAAATTCACACGAAGACTGGCACAGATCGGGTGCTCGGAGATGCTAGTCTGCAAACAACTTCGACAGCTGATCTCTTTCTTCTTCTATAAACACCTTGGACACTCCAAAGTGATAGAATATTTAGAGGAGAAAGAGAGGAGGAGGAGAAGAGACTCTAGAAATAAAAAAAATCAGCAAGGGAATTGATTATGGGATGCCCAAGAGAGGGGATCCCTTTTTATAGACTAGGAATTAGAGCTTTCCAAGGAAGGGTGGCATGAATCAACACCAAAATCTCCTTTTGGCATCCCAAAAAATTCCAAAAAAATTATTAAGATGTGAAGAAAAACTTTATAGTCTCACACACTAAATAATTCTTTAAAAAAATAAGAAAAAAAATAATATAGCACCAATAATATACCATATATGAAAAATCTCTTTCCTAGTTTGCATTTTATCTCTAATTCGGATCGCATTCGAATTAGGCAAGAGATAATATTATGACTCATTAGCTATCACTAACCACTCTTATTGGATCCTCTCTCAAGATGCCAAAAATCACAACCCAAATCCAATTAGGTGTGGAGAAATTGGGATGGATCTAGACGTGGCACAAAAGATAAGGATAGAGTCCTAGTTTGACTTGGACTCTTCATTTCTAATTCAATTCTAATCCAAATCAAAATTGGATTGAAATCACTGATAAAAATAAATCTAATTCAATTAAAAATATAAATATCTCATCAAATTATTAGCCCAATTAAAAATTGGCTGAGTCCAAATCCTAATCGAATCAGGATCAAAATTTTCTTATAATCAGGTTTGATCGTATCAATCCTAATCTGAGTCAAACTGAATCTAATTCAGTTAGACCAGTTTCAAAACTCTTTACTCAATTAAATTAAATCAATTAGTAATCTAATTATTAATTAATTCTCCATAAATGGTAGAGTTCCAGTTCAAGTGGGACTCTCCCATAGAGTCCTAGTCCAAGTAGGACTCTTCACCAGAGTCACAATCTAATTGGACTCTTCAGCCATTAGATCTGACCAAATCTTCTTAATGCATGTGACCCTATAGTACCAAACCTAAGCCAATAGCATAGGAATAACTTTCTATATAAATTAATGTAACCATCTAACAATGATGACCTAACGATCGGATAGGTCGAAGCATTGCAAAGCAACCTTCTAGAACCTATTGACATATGGTTATCGTATAATTCATCCCTTTGACCCAAATGCTCAAGATAACTTAGAGTTTAACTGTCAACCCTAATTAAGTTGATTACATTATATTTTAACTTTTCAAATCCATCTCATGGATTATCTTGGCCAAGATTTTGCTAAATTGAAATATACTGATGCATATCTCCTACCAATTCAAAGGGATTAATTCCATCTTGACTCACACACCGACTTGATAAGCACTTGATTGCACCCGGTATCCTTCTATCAGTAAGTTAGAAACTCAGATGGTTTGGTACTAAAGTACAGTAAGTTACTTATAAGTCACCATAGTGGTCTCAGATCAGAGGGACACTTATACCCATACCCTTGATGAGCTACTCTTGACAGCAGAGTGCTCAACACATAGTCACGTTCGATGCGAATATACTCTTATATTTTATCTGCATGCCATAATAATATCTCCACACTCCTTGATTAAGAGGACAACCAACTCATATAGCATACAATGACCTACACTTGATATCGCTATCGTCCTAGTAATAGTATATCGTTTGGTCACGAACATTTTTAAGGACTTAACGACAAATCCTCCTTTATCGATTAATAATAGTCCTAAGGACTTCAATACAACACAGGAGTTCAAAAATGGTCAATTTATAATAAAAATATCAAATTATTTTTATTAATAAAAATTTATATATAATTTATAAAATAAATACAATCATCTAACGATTGGCTTTTGGACACATTTTCCAACACATCGATGCCTGAGAGAAAAACATCGAAGAGTATCGAGCTGCTGGAGGATCGAAGCTATAATTGAATCCTATGGCTCGGCTCCTACTCACCCCTCTAGTGGCCCTAAGCCATCCCTTGAGGTCAAGGAGGGGCTAAGAGGATAGATCCTCACCATACCGCGATACGTGATACTCCACATAATCTGCCTATATAGTTTAAAAATTTATTAGTCCATATATATCAATATATATAAAAACTTAATAGATAATATTTTAAGTTGGTACCATGATCTGTCGAGATCTAAAATCTAACTAATCACCAGTCATCCTAGATTGGTGTGTGGCCTCCCATATCTGCAGCTGTCCTGATGCATGACCCAGCTACTACATCTACAATAAATAAATAATAAAATTTAATTAATTAAAATATATATGATCAATTCAATATGAAATTAATTTAAGTATAAAATTTTTACCAATCTATCGGCCCCAACATGTGTGCCAATGGAGCCGTCGATGTGCTTGATCAGATCTTGTTGGGCGGTCCGATTCTGTCATGTCCTCTACTACTTACCAGCATACTCCTCAGTGCTCCACCAATCACAAAGAGCCTCCCATATATCCATCTATATCTAGTGATTTGTATAAGACTTTCAGTCTGATGATGACCCAAAATTGGAGTGCTCTATGGTAGACTGCTTAAGGCTGTATAGCCAATCCCGAAGCCTACATGTCTAAAGGAAAAAATTCGATTCAAATCGGATCGTCAGGGTGAATCTGAATAGATTTTTATTTTAAAATTTTATAATCTTTATAATTTACCTTGATGCATAGCAAAAATCTTGATCAAAATGATGGGGTTTCTTAAATCATGTGCTTCATGAGATCTGGATGTGCAGATCCTCTACTTTGCATGCACGTTAGGCTCCGTAGGAAAGATGGATGAACTCTCAAGGCATCATTCATTCAGAAGGGAATCAAGGGAAAGATGAGATCTGATCTCCACATCAGGAATGCCTCAGATGGAAGTTCTCCACATTAAGAAGAAGAGCGCCAAAGAACCCCACGCACCAATCTGATCAGTGTCTACCCACCCCTTTCTTTTCCTCACGATAATTTTTCTTTTGTTTTGTTGCACCAAACAAGACCATAATCACCAATGATTAGAGGCTTCTCTTTCTTACAGATGAAGCCCAAGTTATCTGATCATAAGGCCCAACAAGTTAGGGCTCATTTAAATTTGAATCAGATTCAAATTGGATCTCATCCTTGAAGAAACCCAAGAGAATTGTCGCCCCTTGCACGTCCTCTATTTTCATGCTTGTATAAGGGATGGGGAAGAAACCTTTTTTAGTGCTCCATATCCTTCATTGGTCGGCAACATATGAGAGAGAGTCTTAGGGTTTTGGGGCTCTTTGGATCTCATCCAATTTGGTTCAAATTAGGCTCAATTCGAATCCAATTCAAACCAAATTCGAAGAGTCTGTCAATCCTAATTTAATTAAGATTCAGGTCCAAGTCTAACTTGAATTATCAATCCAATCAAATCCAATTAAATCAGATTCAATTTGAAATAATTAAAATTTGAATTTAATCTCTCAAAAAATTTCTTGGATCATAGAATAGATCAAATTCATCCTTGGAATTAAACCTATACCTCATATCCAGTGCTAGCTAGACATAGTCAATGTTTAATCCCATATGACCTCTAACTTAATTATTAATTAAGTAAATCTATTTATTCAATCAAGTCACATACTTTCAAATTAAACCATAGATATTTGATCAATTCTTTCCTATATTGCTTGACTTTGTATGTGACTCCATGGATTCGAGCACTAAGTCGGTAGTATAGAAACTATTTTTTATACTAATTGATATGACCATCTAGTAATGATATCCGACATTCAGATAGGTCAAATATTTGCAAAGCAACATTCAAGAATCTCGGTATATGGTTATCACATAATTCAACCCTTTGATCCTAAATACTCAGGATGACCTAGGGTTAAACTATTAATCCTGAATGAGTCATCCACATTATATTTCAATCTTTTAAATCCATCACATAAATTATCCTGATCAAGATTTTACTAAATTGAAATATAGCAATGCATTAACTTTCGTAATCTGAAGAAATCAATCCCATCTTGACTCACACACAGACTTTGCAAGTACTTGATCATACCCAGTAGCTTTCTGTCACTGTATTAGAAATACAGATAGTCCGACACTAAAGTATAATGAGTTACTTGCAAGTCATTGTGATGATCTCAGGTTGGAGGGATATTTATGTCCATATCCTTCGGAGCTACTCTTGACAGTAGAGCACTCCGCAGGTGAGTCACTGTTCAATGATGATGTATTGATGTGAGATAATCCTAATGAAAAGAAAAAGAAATCAATCCTAAAGATCAAGCTCCCTTTTGTTCATCAACAACAAATCACATCTGGTCAAGAGCATCATTATTCTCAAGATAGATAATATAGTTGCCCATACTCTGCTCAGGAGGCATGATTGATTGATATGAGATCAAAGCGAGATCAATCTAAATGATGCAGATGAATGTCATTCTGAAAATCAATAAACAACTAGCAATAAGAAAGTACATAAACAGATAGTAGAAATTAAACATGCTTATGAGTAAATAGAAAAAGAAATATGAATGGGATGAGGAAGAGTAAAATATTAAATCTGTGAGAAAATTTAAGCAGATGATAAAAATCTAGATCATGGTAGTTAAGAAACTATCTTAATTAGGGCTCTTAATCTTTTAACCAAATAAATCTATCAATAAAAAACTAGATCTTTACCAACATCGAATCTAATAAAAAAAATAAAAATCAAAAATCAACTGAGAAGGAATGAAGGTCCTTGACAACATATGATTTGTAGAATAAGGGATCACTCTTTTCTCTCATCATGATAGATAAAAATCTTGAAGGAGACAGATCTTCTCTTAGTGGGATAGGCTTGCATGACAGATGATGGACTTGAATTAGGGTTGTAGGAACATTGGATCTCATAGAGATGAAGATTAAAGGGATAGGAAAGAAAGTGGGCCTCACACCCTCTCCTTGTGGGGCGATTTTGGATCTCACACCCTCTCCCTCTTGGAGCGATTGACACAGGTATTTATGATATTTGTAAAATCATTTATTATCTTCTTCATGAAAAATACAAAGGTTTATATGGGACCCTAGGGGTCCTATTTCTTTAGGAATCCCTTTTACAAGGAAGAAATTAGCCCTCTCATAAAGAAATAAAGCATTATGTCTGATTTTCAAATAAAGTAACTATCATGGAAAAGAAATCAGCCTTTCAACAAAATAAGTAGATAGTCAAGAACTCTCAAAGAATCTTAAGGAAGAAATAAAACTCCATGTGGGTGCTTGATGCTTGGCACAACTTGTTATAAGGATCCTTAGGCACGGTATATGCTGATATGTATATTTTTTCCTTGGGCATGTGGAGAGTTGTGGCTCTAAAGGTGATGTGGACAAATCCAATACAAATTCAAGTATGGCCCTATAGATCCAAAACTAAATGCATCAAGACAACTTCATTAACTGAAAATAAATAACGAAAGTAGAGTCAATCTAATTGGACTTCTTCGATCCAAATCAAATACAAATCATGCCGTCGACTTCTGATGACTCTGGTGTCCACACCAACTCTCTCAGGGTGGGGAGAACTCGATCTTGTCAAGTGTGGATCGATTCTGCTCTGGTGACGCTCAAGCAAATCAAAATCAATGCACTGCAGCTCTTCTCGAGTGATCCAGATATTTTCAGACTCTGATCGACCTCATCATCTGACCAAATACCACCGATAGCCTCAACTCCAGATGGAGAGGATCTGATCATCCAAAATTCTCTCAATTTGATCATGTTTTGCTGATATTTTGGCTAATGGACACTCAGAGATAGGCTCGCTCTCAAAGGTTGGTTCAAGCTCAAATAGCTCACTAGGTATATGAGTTAGCTCTTTCAAGATGATGAGATCTGTAATATTAAAAGTAGAGTTAATCTCAAAATCAAAAGGTAAGTCCACAATATATGCATTCGATCTGATTTTCTTTATGATCTTAAACAGACCAGCTTCTCGGGTATGTAACTTCTTTACGATTTTGGATGGAAACCGTTTAGACCTCAATCGAATCATCACATAGTCTTCCTCTGCAAACTCTTGGGCATGTCAATGAGAATCTATATTTTGTTTATAAATTTTATTATTAATGCTAATTTTTTTACTAATCTCTTTATGCAGACTCTTGACATGCTGTGCAAATGACTCTACAGATTCAGAAATCTTAGCATGCATGGGCAATGGGATGAGGTCTATTGATTTTCTAGGTTAATATCCATGAACTACTTCAAAAGGACTCATATCAATGGATCTATTAACAGAACTATTATATGCAAATTCAGCTCGGGGCAGTAAAAGATCCCAATTATCTATATATTCTCTAATTAAGCAATGCAATAAATTTTCAAGACTCCTATTGACCACTTCAGTCTGACCGTCCATTTATGGATGATAAGAAGAAAAAAATTTCAATTTTGTGCCTAGAAGGTGCCATAGAGTTTTTCAAAAGTAGCTCATAAATCTAACATCTCTATCAGACAATAGTTTTAGAAAATCCGTGTAGTCTAACATCTCATCAAAATATATCCTTACAACTTTTGATGTGTCGGATGTTTGGCAACAGGATAAGAAATGGATCATTTTTAAAAATCTATCTATAATCACTAGAACAAAATCATGCTTCCTAGCTATCCTAGGTAACCCTAAAATAAAATTCATACTAATATCTTGCCAAGGATAGTCTGATATAGGTAAGGGTGTATATAGGTCAATATTTTATTTTTTCTATTTGGTCATGGCACACGTTCTATGATATCTCTTTTTAAGCTTGGCCAAAAGAACTGAGCTTCCACCAACTTTATAGTTTTATTCCTACCAAAGTGTCTAGCTAATCCTCCAGCGTGTAGTTCCCAAACTAGAAAATCTCTTAAAGATATTTGGGGGACACAGCCTAGTTTTTCTAAATAGGTAACCATCCTGAAGGGTGTATTCACTATATTCTATAGATGGCCCTTTATGTAAAGTAGTAAGTATGCTACCAAAATTTGGGCACCCCTCATAATCTTCTTTAATCTTATCAAAACCAATAACTTCTATACTAAGGGTAGACAGTAAAGTATGATGATGACTCTGGACATCAGCAGCGCGATTCTTTACACCTTCATGGTGTTTCAAAATAAAAGTATAGGCTTGCAAAAACTAAACCCACCTACCATGTCTATGATTCAATTTGTTTTGAAAATTCAAAAATTAGAGGGCCTCATGGTCAGAGTACAAAATAAATTTTTATGATAGTAAGTAATGTCTCCAGTATCTTAAAGCTTGGATTACCGCATAAAATTTTTTATCATAGATAAAATATTTGAGTTTAGAATCATTAAGTTTCTCACTAAAGTATGCTATTGGGTAATCTTTTTGACTAAGGACACCACCAATCCCAACTCCTGATGCATCGCATGCTACTTCAAAAATCTTGAAAAAATCAAATAGACGTAAAATTGGGGTGTGGGTCATCTTGTCCTTAATGTCTAGGAAAGCTCTATTGGCAACCCTAGTCCATTCAAAATCTTCCTTTCTAATACAGTTAGTGATAGGAACAACTATGGTGTTAAACCTTTTTATGAACCTGTGGTAAAAATTTACTAATTCATGAAAACTCTGCACGTCATGCACACTCTTGGGCACCAACCACTCAATTATTCCTCTAAGCTTTTCAGGGTTAACAGATACACCATCGGGGGTAACAACAAAACCTAAGAAGATGACACGGTCTGTCATGAAAGCATGCTTCTTAGGATTGGCATATAAGCTTTATATTCTAAAAACTTGGCACTCTCTTCAAAGATGGTCTTGATGGTCCTCCCTAGTTCGACTATAGATTAAAATATCATCAAAGTATATTATGACTACAAACACTCCTATAAATGGTTGTAGTACTTGGATCATCAATCTCATTAAAGTATTAGGGGCATTGGATAATCCAAATGGCATCACCATCCACTCATATAAACCATCTTTCATCTTAAAAGTAGTTTTTCACTTATCTCCCAATCTAATCCTTACTTGATGGTAATCACTCTTAAGATCAATTTTATAAAAAATAGTAGCTCCATCCATCATATCTAGCATGTCATCTAACCCACGGACGGAGAAGCAGTACTTAGTGGCGATCTTGTTAATGGCATGGCTATCTATGCACATCCTCCATGTATCATCCTTCTTTGGAGTCAATAGTGCAGGAACTACGTAAGGACTCAAACTCTCTCTCATGAACTCTTTTTTATCAGCTCTCTGACTTATCTTTGTAGCTCGATATGCTCAGTATGGTTCAACCTATAGTGGGGCAAGTTAGGTAGGATAGATCCAACATTGAAATTGTGTCTTAAAATCAATCGTGTAATGATTGAGTTCATCCTTGTATATGAATTATTGATTATTAAATAAAAATTATTTTGATATTTTTCTTCATAAAGTAACATCTTTCTTGAACTCTTATGTTGTGATGAAGTCCTTAGAACTATGCTAGTGTGCGATAAAGAGAGGATTTATTGTATAGTTCTTAAATATATTTGTGACCAAATGATACATCATTATAGGATGATGACGTTTATCAAGTAGAAGTCATTGTGTGCCATATGGGTTGGTTATCCTCTTAATAAAGGAGTGTGATGCACTGGTATGGCATACAGGTAAGATGTAAGGATACATTGTCACTGAACAAGTGACTCACCTACTGAGTATTCTGCTATCAAAAATTGCTCGCGAAACACATGGGTATAAGTATCCTTCAGACCTGAGATCACCATAGTGACTTACAAGCAACTCATTGTGCTTTGGTGCCAAACTATCTGGATTTCTAATGCAGTGACGAAAGGCTATTGGATAAAGTCAAGTACTTACGAAGTCTGTGTATGGATCAAGATGGGATTGACCCCTCCAGATTATTGTAGTTGATATATCACTGTATTTTAATTTAGCAAAGTTTTGACCAGGATAATCCATGAGATAGATTTGAAAGGTTAAAATATAATATGGATGACGCAATCTCGGTTGACAGTTAACCTGAGACCATCCTAGAGCATTCAAAATCAAAAGGATTAATTATGTGGTAACCATGTGTATAGATTTTGAAATATTTTTTTTTGTGATAATTTGACCTATCTAGACATCAAAAATTATTACTTGATGGTATCTCGATTAGTGCATAAATAGATTCTTGTGCTACCGACTTAGTGTTTGAACCTATAGAGTCACGCACACAAGTCAAATAAAGTAGAAAAAAATTGGCCTATATTTATATATCCAATTTGAAAATATTTGATTTGATTAAATATATAAGCTAATTTGATTAAAAGTTAAGTTATGGATCAAACGGGATTGAAAAGTTGACTATGTCTAACTAGCACTATACATGAGGTTCAGGTTCAATCCTGAAAATGAGCAATTTTCGATCTATGATCCATAGAGCATATGAAAGATTGAACTTAAGTACTGATTAATTTTAGATTAGATCTAAATTAATTAGTCTTAATTAGATCCAAAATCCAAGTTAGACTTGGTACAAAAGTCTTAAAAAGTTTGGGATTAACAGTCTTTCGAAATTATTTCAAACCAGCTTCGAATTGGATTCGAATCGGATCTATTTTTGATAAGATATGAGTATTCCTACTTACACCGAGATTTTCCTCTATTATGAGCTAACCAACACCTAGAGCTTTGCTCATTTAGGATGTTCCATGTGGGTGAGAGAGTGGGTGCAAATTGGTTATCATATGTGATGGTAATTCTATCTCATGTAGGAATCTTTCTTTCATGAGTATTGGATTGATTCAAATCAGATTTGAGTTAGGACTCCTATATTTTTTGGATCATAAAAATTATTTATAAATAAAGAGAGTCTCTATCTATGGATGCATAGCAAGCAAATCAGATTGAGAGAAGAGAGAAAGAGAGAGAGAGGTCCCTTCTTCCTCCTTGCCCTCTCCTCTTGTTGCCGCCCCTCTTCCTTTTGGTGTGGATCCATCTTGGGCATTCTACCTGCTAGTGTGAGGTATCACACCAGCACATCTCATCCCTTGATTGATTGAGTTACGAAGGTAATTGGATTGGAGTTCATCCTACTTTCCTGCAGCGTCTGACGTGCATGCGAAGTAGAGGGTCTGCACATCCAGACTTCTATGAAGGTTTATATCAGATAATTTGAGATTTAATCTCTGATTCTACTCCTAATCAGGTAAAAATTAGATTCTTAATTATATAGATAAATAAAAAAAAATTTAGATGCAACCTGGACCTTTTGAGCAGAAACAGTTTCTTTCCCTTCAATTGATATCAGAGCTGGCCTGAAATATATACATATATAATATTTTTTTTTGAAATTAATAATATAATATATAATTAAAATTTTTTGTAATATATTAAATTCAGTTTAAATATATTTGTATAAAATTTTTGATCTAATTTTGATCAGATTAGAGGTGCCTAATCAATGGTTGATTGAGGTTGTTATAAGTTTGTTATAACAGATTTCTGCTGTTGCTGAATTTTTGATGGAATAATAATATAAATTAAAATTTATTTTAAATTTATTTTTATAAAATTTTAATATTATTATTATTTTTTATGAAGTAAGATTTATTTTAGATCTAAATTGGATCTGTTTTGATGGATATTTAGATCTGAATTCTATCAAAATTCAGTACTGCGTCAAAATAGATTTTACCAAAAATTTATTCTTTATGCATTCATATTTATATCTAATTAATTTTTTATATGATATCAAATCTAAAATTAATATTTTATAATCAGTATAAGATATATTTTAGATCTGATATGATGTATATAATACATTAGATCTAATTAGATTAGATGAAGAACATAATTGATAAGATCAAGGATATGTTCATGACATAAAATAGTTATATTAATAATTATGTGTTAATGTAATTATATATGAAATTAAATTTTAGATCTTAGTAACCTAGTACTCGGATTGATAAAATTACCAGACTGTCTGATCATAAGAGATTGAAAAGATTAATCTCTCTTTTGCCTATTCGATGGGTTCTCTTATGACGTATAGAGGTGTCATTATGATCCGATTTCATGAAGAAGAAAAGCAAATAGATTTTTATGTATTATTTTGATCATAAATATATTTAGATTAGATCTAAAGTAATTTATGATTCATTATAATAGGATAAAATTCAAATATAAAATTATTTTAGATCTAAATTTCATGTTACATATGATGTAATCGGTATTGATCTAAAGGTTGTCATGATACATGAGATATATGTATGAAATTTAGATCATACCAATGTATGTTTAATTGTTAAACATATTACGAAAATTTATTTTCATATGTTAAAACTTATGGTATGCTTCATTTGAAATCTTTATAGAATAGTTCTACAGACTGAAACATATGTTTCACACACTTAATTATGAATTAAGTTTTGAATTCTCTAAATTTAAGAATTGAAAATCATTAAGATACCATATAAAATGATGGACAAAGGATTAGCACAAATCAGATCCTTCTAGTGGGTTAGACCTAAGGTTAGAAATACATATGGATCATATAGAGAAATTGATTAAATCTAATCAAGTATTAAATTAGATCAGGTCAGTATTACTCTGAATCAATCTTAATGGTTATAGTTTGATCAAGTCCATGTGTTTGACCCTAATAAATGGACTATGATCATGGCTTCGTGGTTGAGCCCGAATCTCTGGTAAACTAAATCAAAACTAATTAATTAGTTGGTGTCCAAGATAAGTTTGGTAGATTCGATCAAGTGGTTTTAATTGGGAGCTATTCACCTAGATACGTCTACAATGAGTTAAGGGCATATCTCTTCCATTGATCTCACTTATCTGGCCAACATGGTAGATTATATTTTGATTAGGTCACTAGTCGATTCGTGCAGACCCATGCCATTAAGGTAAATAAGTGTAACTAATTTAGGTATCTTTAAACTAGCTTGTGTCTAATTCTTTACATAACTTGGTGAAGTCAGTGGGAGGATTTGCAGCTTGCAGGTCGACTTCTTCTCTTATTCTCAGATCAATGAAATCAAATCTTCTAAATTATTAGGTCCATAAAGTGATGAAGTTAGGAGATAACTTGGCCATTGCCTCCCATTAAGGTGCGTGATAATAAGTTCAATATTCTAAATAGGTATTGGAGATGCCACACGCTAGGTATCTATTACATATTGAAATTGTCATTCATCATATGACCGTCATGATGTACCTTTAGATCAATGCTCAAATTGGTCAAGCCAGACTCAGGCATAGATATCCATTTGTTGGATGCACTTGGTGTGTCATGTTAATGGTTGGACCTAATCAAAATTTTTAATAGAAGTGCCACACGCCTGTTGAAGGAAAGCCTAGGGCAAAACTTATTGCTAGAAATTGTTTAGAGAAATAATTGGTTATGAACTTTCCCATGGATGCACTAGGGTTGGCCGAGCCACACTCAGGCCCAAATGCAGTTCATGTGGATTCTAGTACCTGCTAAAAATTTAGTGTAATTCTTCAAGTTGGAGGTAGAGACTACCAATTCATAAAAATAGTAGGACTTTTAGACTAAAGTCCATACCTTCAAGATCAAAAATAATTCATATACTAATAGGTTAATATTTTTTTTCTAGTTATAGCCAACACACTATCCCTCCATATGCTATTGGACAACGACAGACTCACTGGACCCAACTTTGATAGTTGGTATCGAAGTTGAAGATCATCTTGGAGCATGAGAGGATTTTATACATAATTACAGATCAGGCACCTAAAGAACCTGCAGCCAATGCTCCTCATGCCATGAGAGACACTTACATGAAGTGGCTCAATGACCTCACGACCGTGCATTACGTGATGAGGGCAGCCATGAACGACGAACTTAGTCATAAGTTTGAGGATGCGTAGCCAGAGGAGATCATTCAAATGTTGAATGAATCCTTCGACACCCCTAAGGATGTGGAGAGATACAAAATCTCCTGCATAGTGTTCAATACCCGTATGCGAGAGACTTCAGCCATCGATCATGTATTGTACATGATTGAGCAGATTGAATGCCTTAGCAAACTTGACTTTCTATTGCATGAACAATTAGACAAGGATGCTATCCTCAATTCGTTATCGAAATCCTATCTACCCTTTCTCAGTGATTATAGAATGATGAAGTCTGTGATAAACTACCATGGTTTGCTAGGATTACTGCAGACTTTTGAGAAGGATCACCAGCTTTAGAAGGAGCCATTGAATTTAGTGAGAGGTTCATCTGCAGGGTATCGATCCTCTAGAAGAGGAAGAAGAAAAAGGTACAGAAATCCTATGCCACCGATCTCAAGTAGAGCAAACCATCAAACTTTGACAAGAACCAGTAGAGTGCTTCTTCTGTAAGATGCTGAGTCATTGAAAAAAGAATTGTCCCACTTACATAGCCACCTTTGACCTAAACAGGCCTAAAAACAAGAGAAAGAAGCAAGCAGTTGCTTCACAAGGTACTTATATGATAACACCTTATAATTTTTCTGTTTGTGATATTACTACCTGGGTATTGGATACTGAAAGTCCTATTAATATATATAATTCGTTATAGAGACTGCAGGTAAGTAGGAAGTTTTGAGAGGACGAGCGGTTTCTTTATGTTGGAGATGAAAGTCTTGTTCCAGTTCTGGACTTGAAAACTTTGCAGCTTGTCTTTGAGTCCAGTTGTGTAATGTTAAATGATTATCATTATTGTCCCTCCTTTTTGATGAATGTCATCTCTGTAGGTCTTTTGGCCAAATTTGGTTACAAGTTCATAATAAAGGATGATTTTTGTGATATGATTATGAATGATACTACAATTATGTATGGACAATTGAAACATAGCATATATATAATATCACGGCCTATTAGTGTAATGTACACACCCAATAAATGTACTAAATTAAATAATATTAGTGAATCCTATCTTTGGCATTGTAGGCTTGATCATGTGAACAAGAATAGGATTGATAGATTGATCAGGGAACATATCCTTGAGATAGATGATTATGAATCATTGCCTACCTATAAGTCCTATCTATTTGAAAAGATGACTAAGTCACCTTTTAAGGAAAAAGGTGAAAGAGCCAGCGATGTCCTAGGTCTAATACATACTGATTTATGTGGGTCTATGAACATAAGTGTCAGAGGAGGATACTACTGCTTTATTATATTTACAGATGACCTATCAAAGTATGGGTATGTCTATCTTATGAAGCATAAGTCAGAATCATTTGAAATATTCAAATAATTTTATGCTGAAGTAGAAAAATAAATTGAGAAGAGTATTAAGATCCTTCGGTGAGACTGAAAAGGTGAATACCTCACCAGTGAGTTTCTGACATATCTGAAAAAGAATGAGATTCTCTCATAGTAAATCTCTCCTTGAGCACCATAACATAAAGGGGTGTCAGAGTGGAGATATCGAATCTTGCTCGACATGGTTTGATTTATGATGGACTTTGCGAGTCTGTCAATCTCCTTTTGGAGATATGCTCTAGAAACTACCTGCTATGTTCTGAATAAGGTACTCAGCAAGTCTGTTGATAAAACTCCATATAAGATATGGACTGGGCATAGCTGGTGCTCTCACACCTTAGGGTCTTGGGGTGTCCAGCTTGTATCAGCGTTTAAAGACAAAAAAGCTTGGATCGAAGTCCGACAAATACTTATTCATAGGATACCTAAAAGAAACTAAAGGGTACTACTTCTACCACACTGCAGAACAAAAGGTGTTTGTCAGTAGTCGAGCTGTCTTTTTGAAAAAAGAGTTACTTGGTGAAGGAGCTAATGCTTGTAAAATTGAACTTGATGAAGTTCATGAGGTGGAAGGACTGACATACACAAAATTAGATTTGATTGGTGAATCAAATTTGGAGCCAATAAAGGCACCATTAAGGAGATCCGATAGAGTACCGCATCAGCCAGACAGATACTATGATTTTTTGATTCGAAATGGTGACCCCATCAAACTTGATGAAAATGATGAGGATCCGATCACCTATATGGAGGCCATGCAAAGGCCCAACTTCTAGAAATGGCTTGATACCCTGAAATCTGAGATGGAGTCCATGGAGATCAATGGTATATGGATACTAGTTGATCCGTCTGAAGAGATAAAACTCATAGAGTGTAAATAGATTTTTAAGAGAAAAAGAAGAGCAGACGAGAAGGTAAAGATCTATAAAGTCTATCTAGTTGCTAAGGGTTACCGTCAGCATTATGGTATTGACTATGACGAGGCATTCTCTCCTGTGGTAATGCTCAAATCCATCTGAATTATGCTTGCTATCGCTGTACACTTAGATTATGAAATCTAACAAATGGATGTCAAAATCACTTTCCTTAACAGAGAGCTGGAAGAAGAGGTGTATATTATACAACCTAAAGAGTTCACATCCACAGATGAGTCAAAAGTGTGCAAATTGAAAAGATCTATTTATGGACTTAAATAGAAATCTAAAAGTTAGAACATGCATTTTGATAAGGTGATCAAAACATATGGCTTCATTAGGAACGGAGAAGAGCCTTGCGTCTACAAATAAGCTTCTAATTTTGTAGTCATCTTTCTTGTGCTGTATGTGGATGATATACTATTACTAGAAAATGACATTCCGACTTTGCAGAGTGTGAAGCTATGGTTATCATCATAGTTCACTATGAAGAACTTAGGAGAAGCATCCTACATCTTTAGGATGAAGATCTATAGAGATAGATCTAAAAAATTGCTTGGATTGTCCCAAACCACGTACATTAACACCCTGTTGAAGTGATTCAACATAGATAATTTTAAGAAAGGCTATCTTCTGATAGGTCATGAAATTATTCTTTTTAAAAAAGATTATCTGACAACTCCTAAGGAAAGAGAGCGCATAAGTAAAATACCATATACTTCGACAGTGAAATCATCATGTACGCTATGACATGTATGAGGTCAGATGTGGCCTATTCACTAGGGATAGTGAGTAGGTACCAGTCTGATCCAGATGAGAAGCATTGGAAGATTGTGAAAGAAATTCTTAATTTGAGAAATACTAAAGATCAATAGCTTATCTATGGAGACACTGACCTGAAACTTGTGGGATATACTGATTTCAATTTTCAATCAGATTATGATGACAGCAGCGAAGGGAAGCGTGGTGGTTTTGTGCATGTAGTTTTAAAATTTTATAGCGAAATAAATATAGATTAAATAATTTAATCTACAATGCATGCATAGATTAAATCTAAAACTATCATACAGAAACTATGATATTTACTAATATGCATGTATGTAAATCTGAAATCTAAAATTCAGCAAATATAGATCATATCTATATGTAATTAGATCTATCTAAATTATATTTAGATCATATCTAAATATGAATTAACTTCAAAACTCTATACCTGAGCATGGGTAGCAGATCACCGCATCTAAAATTCATGATAGTTGGTCCTTCATGATGCTCGATAGCTGCACACATGTCCGACCTCTACAAGTATCCACATGAAGCCCATGTGCTGATCGATCTCTCTAGGAGTGCTAGATTGCAAAGACACCATATTTTGGTTGATCTAAAAGAAATATGAAGAAGATGAAGAACAAAGAGACCTCTCCTTTTCTTCCTAGATTCATGCAACAGATCTTTATGATAGAGATCAAAAGATGAACTCTTTCTTCTTAATTCTCCCATGCACAAGAGAGAACTTTTCTCTCTTCCTTTTACACCTTTAAAAAAAAAAATTTATTTAATTTTTTATGATAAAAATCAAATCTAATCTAATTTCTCATACTGAAAAGTACATAAAATCCTAAGCTCTAGAAGAATCCAAAAAAGAGACCCAAGAGAAGAACCGTTCTTCTCTCTTCTTCTCCATTTTTCTCCTTAATCTAGAACTCTAAGAAGCCCAAAACATCCAACCAATTTTTTTTGATATTTTTTCTCTAAATTTTATATTAAAAATCAGATCTAATCTGATTTTAATCTTAGAAAGAAATAGAAAAAAAATTTGAAAGAAGAATTCCTTCTTCTCCAAAGCTGCATACTAGAAAGAAGACCCTTCTTCTTCCTTCTCTTTCTCACGTTGAAAAGAATTTTTTTTCTCTAATTTTTTGCTGTAGAACTAGCAAGAGAAGTCCTCTTTGATGCCTAAGAATCAATAGCAAAAGCCTCACAAAATCTCTTCAAAAGGGGTTGAGAAGGAAGCTTGACACATGGGATATGGGGCATCCAACTCTTGGATGCCCCTCCTTTCTTTTTGGTGATCTAGAGTTGGATGCCCCTCCTTTCTTTTTGGTGATCTCATGGTGGTTAGGAGATTAGGCATGGAGAGATCTTAAATAGATGGGTTTAGGTATTGGTTCAGCCCTGTTCCAAATAGGACTCATGAATTTTGGTCCAATTTTAATTAATTCTTGGACCCAAACCTATCCAATTTAAGAATTATTTATAACAAATTAACTAATTAGATCCTAGCCCAATTATGAAACTAATTAGGCCTCAATCCAATTGAGAATTAGTTAGATTAAAAATCTAATGATCCAGGGATTGATTCTTGATGGATATCAGGAAAGTTTTTGATAATAGGACTTGATCCAATCAAGCCTATTATCCAATAAGGTTTGACCAATCAAAATATATATAAAACTAAATTGAATCTCATTCAACTCAAAATTTGATTTGCATCCCTGAGATCAATTAGAATATATCCTGTCATTCAATAGGGCTGCATCCAATCAATCCAAAGCAAACCTAATTGAATGCAATTCAATTAGATTTGATCCAATCCCCATTACTCAATCTAATTGAGCTAATTAACAATCAAATTATTAATTAATTATTTTTCTAATTTATCAATCATTAGTAAATAATTTATTGCAACCATTTCAAAGGATTAATCATCAATCACATTGATAATTAAACTCTTCAATGATTCATAATCGTTGATCAACAATTTGATCAGATGGTACTTCTATGTGTGTGATCTCATAGGTTCAAACCAAGCCGGTAGCATAAGAATAATTTTTATACTAATCAATGTTACCATCTAGCAATAATTTTCGATGTCTACATAGGTCGAATATATGCCCAGCAACACTCTAGAACCCATGTGGATATAGTTACTATATAATTCATCCCATTGACACTCGATGCTCAAGGATGACTTTGGATTAAACTATCAACCCAGGATGAGTGGTCCACATTGTGTCTCAAGCTTAAAAATTCTATGACTTCTCACTAAGACTACTTTGGCCAAAGTTTTGCTAAATTGAAACATAATGATGCATCATCTTTAATTTTATATGGAGCGATCAATCCCATCTTGACTCACACTCAGACTTTGCAAGTACTTAACTGTACCCAAAAATCTTCTATCATCAAATTAAAAATTTAGATAGTCCGGTATCAAAGCATAGTGAGTTACTTGCAAGTCACCAAGGCAGCCTCAGGTCAAAGGGACACATATATCCATATCCCATCAGAGCAATCATTGACAGTAGAGTGCTTCAGAAGTGGTCACATTTAGTAAAATATACTCCTATAAATCACTCATATGCCATACCTGTGTCATCCCACACTTTGGTTAAGAGGACAACCAACTAATATGGCACATAATGACCTACACTTAATACAATTATCATCTTTGTGACAATTATATCATTTGATCATGAGCTGGATTTAAATCTTCTTTTATCATTTTGAAAGTAGCTCTAAGGACTTCATCATAACATATGAGTTCTATTTCGGAAGATGTATTTCTTATGATGAATCTTGTCATATAAGACTTATCATTTTATTATTCATATACATGTATGGAGCACAATAATCTACAACATAGATATTTTGCTTTGGGATATAATTCTCAACAACTTCCACTTGGACTAAAGCCAATCAGATTGGTATCAAATATCCATCTTTCATTTATAATCATCGAACTCTTTAGATCTGATTGCTCTAGTCAATGAGTCGATCAAGTTCTCCTTTCGATCGATCTTCCTAAGATCAACTTTATTTCAATCTTATCGAGCAAGGTAATTGTAATACAGAAAGTATTTGATTCTCAAATGGAACATCAGTTCTTCAGTTTAAGCTATGGCTCCAGTACTGTTGATAATATAGAAGGACCAGACCATCAACGGAGGATGCCTCTCTAAGCTCGCTAATGAACTTTCATAACCAAATAACTTCTTTACTAGTATCAAATACTACAAAGAACTCTGTATCATAAATAAAACTAGCTACTGAATACTGCATGGAACCTTTCCAGCACGTCGCTCCTCTTTTTAGGATAAAAACATAACCTAGCACAACTTTGTCATTTCGATCTGACTAGAAACTAGAATCAATATTTCATAGATTTTAAATCAGATTCTCTATAAATGAGCCATTGGTTCTTAGTATTTCATAAATACTTAAGGATGGTTCTCATAACCTTCCAAATATTTATGAAGAACAGAGATAACAACCAAGCTTTTATTCCTTGTAATGTAGGGATGTCATTTCTGATTATGAGAATTTCATCCAAACAATACAAAGAATACTTTTACGGAACTATTAGCCCATTTGTATATACAGGATTCTGCTTCATTCTCAATGAACCCATTGTAAGAAAATATATCCCAAAAGTCAATCGTCAAGCTGTTGATGGTTGAGCAACCTTGTATTGTAATTGATTTGTTAATAAATAAAATATATTTTTGATATTTTTATCACAAGTTTTCATCTTCTAATGAACTCCGTTGTTGTGATGAAGTCCTTAGGACTATTTAGATTCGATAAAGAGAGTATTTATCGATTAGTCCTTAAAATTGTTCATGATCAAATGATAGGCTGTTAATAAGGACAACAGCTTCTATCGAGCATAGGTTGATGTAGACCATATGGGTTGGTTGTCCTCTTAACCAAAGAGTATGGAGATATTGATATGGCATACAGGTGAGATGTAAGGATATATCATCATGGAACATGACCAACTCCAAAGCATTCTGCTATCGAGAATGTCTCTAATGGGATACAGGTATAAGTGTCCCTTAGATCTGAGATCGTCTCAATGACTTGTAAGCAACTCACTGTGCTTTGGCACTGAACTAACTGAATTTCTAATTCAGTGATGGAAGGCTTCTGGGCACAGTCAAGTACTTGCAAAGTTAGAGTGTGATCGAGATGGGATTGACCACTCTAAGAGTTGGAGAAGAATGAGTCATTGTATTTCAATTTAGCAAAACCCTGGCCAGGGTAATCCATCAGATGGATTTGATATTTTGAAATACAATGTGGACAACCTGATTAGACTTGACAGTTGAACTCTGAGGTGTCCTATGAGTATTTTGGTCAAGGAGATGAATTATATGAAAACTATATCCGTATGGGTTTCAAGGATGTTATTCTACACATTCGATCTATCCGACCGTTAGGTACCATTGCTAGATGGTCACTTCGGTTGGTATAAAAATTTATTTCTGTACTATCGATTTAGATTCGAACCTATGATGTCACACATATTAGAGTTCACTATCTGATCGGATGGTTGATCAACGATTAAAAATCATTCTAGGGTTAAACGATCAATATGCTTGACATTTAACCTAGTGCAAGTGTTGCAGGAGGATCGATAAGCAATTTGATTGCTAATTGACTTAATTTGATTAAGTCAATAGGCTGAGATTAAGTTTAATTAAATATAATTTAATTAAATTTAATTTGGACTTGATTAGATCAAGTCCAATTGATTTATTGGATAAGCCAAGTGTAAGGAAAAAACTAGTCCTAGTTCAATTAGGACTTGGGTCAACCTAATTTTTAATTTGATTAAAAAATTAAATTATATTTAAATCTAATTTAATCTGATTAAATTAGATTAATACCTATTTTAATTAAATTGATTTGATTTTGATTTAAGAAACCAGATTAGAACAAGATATAGATTGAATTCTAGTAAGACTAGGATTCCACCTTGCGCCAATTTAGCCCCCACGCCCACTCTCTCTTATCCCACGCCCACTCTCTCTTATTTTGTGTGACAAAACTTCTCTCCCAGATCTTCACACATGCCCAAAACTTTTTTCTCTATCTCTCTTATATGGAAAGTGGTTGTGGATCAAGTCAAAGTAGGAATTAGTTTGGATTTCAAATTCTATGAGATAGAGTTTTAGGAAACCAAAACTCTTTCCTTATGGCACTGATTTTATCTAAATTTTTTTAAAAATTTTTATGAATTTTATAGCACATAATATGCATCCTTTTCTAGTGGTCCACACACACAAAAAAAAGAGGGAATGCCCAAGAGTTGGGCGCCCCTTGTCTTGCCATGTTTGGATAATTCTTGACTAGGTATTTGACCTAGATAAAGACTCTATCATATCTCCCTATTTAAAATAAATTTCTTCATAAAATTTTTATAAAAAATAGAGAAAAGAGAGACCTTTGGGGCATGCAAAAATTAGGAAGAAATAAGGTTAGGGCATGGAGATACAATAGACACTATACTAGGTGTCTAGGTAAGAGCAAAGAGAAGAAGAAGAGGGTCTTCTTCTAGGGTTGCTGTGTTCACCTCTTTCCTTCCTCCATCTTGAGTTTTCTAAGAGTCTCTCAGATCTAAAACTCCTTCTCCTACTTTTTATCTTTGGAAGAGTCTTAATCAAGAAGAAGGAGGCATCTGATCGACCATCGAAGAAGGATCAGCGCAGTACTAGCATACTGTACTGATTTTCTAGATCAGGATTTTTGATCGTGATTCGTGGGCTCGTGTGGATGACTCCTAGAGGTGGAATGTATGTGCAGCTCGTAACATCATCCTCAAGTCCAGATCAACAAATTTAGAATGTCTAACTTGGAATATAATAGATCTGATCTATTATATTTTACATACATTAAATGTAGTATAGAAACATGTTGATATGATCAACATATAGTTTTTGCTCTTTATTTTTTAATTTTTGATTTAATACCATGTAATAATCATGTAATAGAATCTTAGATCTAAGGATTCTCTAATTTTATAAGATAAATTTTGATTTATTTTAGTCTTCCGCTGCCTGATCTTGAAAAAGTTTCAAGATCTAATCCTGAAACCCTAGATCTGGTTCCTTCAATTAGTATCAGAGCCTAGGTTATTTTTTACATGATTATTAATACATACTTAGATTATTTTTTAGATTAAATTTAATTTATAATCTGATTGTTAAATCTGAAATTAAAATTTTTAGATCAATCACAAACTGTAGGTTATCCTGCTATAAGGTTTATCCCTTCCAGTGCAAAGATTGTCCTAGTTCTTGTAGATCTATCTTTAATCATAAATTTGTTAGATGTGATCTAGATTAAATTTATAATTTATTAGATTTAAAATATATTTAAATCTAAAATAAAATCTCTTTGTTAATAATTCTCATGCAAATAACCATCATATTTTTGTCTAAAAAATTTACGTAATTTAAAGTTAAAATTGTTTCAATTACATGAACCTATTTAGATTAGATCTAAAGTAGTTTCATACTTTTTTTACTTACATTTTGATTATGAATCAAACATGCAACTTGGTTGGTAGAACTATGTTGTAAAAATATTTTACAAACATGAAAATTATTTTCGAAAAGCCGAACCCCAATCCTCAGCCCAAAACTTAATTGAGAATTAAGAAGATGTTTGATTAGGTTCTAGGATTGTGAATTGAAGAACCTAAGACACAAACCATAACACATTAGGTTAATGGGTTAGTAAAAATTAGGTCCATTAATTGGGTTAGACCTAAGGTTAGATTAAAGATGGACTTAATTAGAGAATTGACTAAATCTAATCAATTGTTGTCTTAGATTAGGTCAAAGATTCTCTAGTGTTGCCCAGCTATGCAACCCAAGAGGGGAGGTGAATTAGGTTTTAAAGATTTTAAGCTTAACTAATTACTTATGAAAAGTATTTGTTAAAAGCTTGATGAATGAGGAGAAAAACTTTAGTTCAAGATTAATTACCTAAAGCAAGAATGCAAGGATATAATGAAGAAATAAAGAGAAACAATAAAGCACACCACAAACACAAAGATTTATAGTGGTTCGGTGCCAACCTTGCACCTACATCCACTCCCCAAGCTCCTACTTGGGAATTCCAATCCACTATACTTGTATTCAACCCGAATACAAACGTCGGAAACTCTGACACTAGCTATCCCAAGCTAGTCCACTTATTTTTTGGGTACAAGCCAACCCAATACACTCCGATTTCAGGTTCAGATCAACCTTCCCTTATTTTGGAAACCCTCCAAAAACAAGAACAATTACTCACAAAGAGTAAGACAGTTTAGAGCATAAATAAGTACAAGAATAGCTCCTTAAATGAGCGAATATAACATTAAATGCACTTTACTCAAATGAAGAATCTCCTTTTTTTGATTTCCTCAAGGTGGATGAAGAGTTGAATGAACGCTTGAGGAATAGGTGAGCTTTGATTGAAGGCTTCTTGAAGGCTTTGAAAGAGCTCTTGATCAGGGTTGAAAAGTTGGCTTGAAAAACCCTCTCTTTGAATGCTCTTGAATGCCCTTTTGAATGCTCTTGCTTTTCTCTTTCAAAATCTCTTGTATCTCTCGTGTATATTGTAGATCTCCTTTTTGTTTTTCACCTTTTGAAACCTTTTATAGCTTTAAGAAACAAGAGAAAACATTTTAGGCAAAAAAAGAGCCGTTAGAGCATTTAACGTGAGCATTAAAGGTAACTAAAATGGGCAAAAAACTAGCCGTTGCGGACAATTCCCGTCGCAGGGGTCGACTCATGAGTCGACTCATGCTTCAGGGGTCGACTCATGAGTCGACCTCTGTTGCAAAAATCAGAGATTTGGGTTTCTAGATATTTTGGCCCAAAACAGCAGAAGTCGACTCATGAGTCGACTCATGCCTTGTGGGTCGACTCATGAGTCGACTCACAGGTCGTGCCAAGCCAAAAAACCAGCGTGCCAAGGGAAATTTTAGCGTGCCAAGCAGCTCATTGTGCCATGAGTTGACTCATGAGTCGACTCATGCACTTCAAACATTCATAACTTCAAAAATATAAGACCAAAAATAATGAAATTTTTACCAATAGATTACAAATCATTTGTTCTACCAAATGATACTATCAAATCAGAATTTTAGTAAAATTATGATTTTGCCCCTGAAGAGCATAAAGACTTTTTCAAATAAAAATATTTGTATCCCTTCAATCTGCTTTGTAATCATCAAAATCAATCTAGGAGCAACAATCTCCCCCTTTTTGATGATGACAAAACACTTGAACAAAAGCATTTATGTGAATGCATTATAGATTTATATGCTTGAAAAGAGTATGAATCTTTTGGCATGTGATATAAATGGTCATATGCAAGAATAGTTTGCCCATTTGCTTAAAGATTTGAAGATATGCTCATTTGATTATGTGATTTTGGTGTTAGAGTAGAAAAGTTGTTTTTGTTATCAGATCAAGCTGTATTTTGAAAATTTGCTCATTCTCATTTGATTTTAGTTTTAGCATCAGAGCAAAAAATAATTATGTGTGCCAAAGCATGTTTAAAGTTGATTTGGAAAGTGTATTAGATCATTTTGAGTTTAAGATGTATCAGAGCAAGAGAAAAATAAATTTTGCAATGTATCAGAGCAAGAAAAACAATTTTACAATATTATCAAAAAAAATTTTACAATGTATCAGAGCAAGTTAAAAATTTTAAGATGTATCAGAGTAAGTTAAATTTCTTAAGATGTATCAAGGCAAGTTGAATTTCTTAAGATGTATCAAGGTAAATAAAATTTCAAAAGATGTATCAGAGCAAGTTGGAATTTTGAAGTATATCAGAGCATATTTAAATTTTTAAAGCAAATCAGAGCATATGTAAAGAAGTAATTTAAAAGTTACTTATTTGCATTGTACTTAACATTGTACTTTTGATATTGTTCTTTAAATTCTCTAATTCATTCATTAATTTCTCATAATTTGTAATTTTGCTTTTGATGGGTTGCTTTTTTTTTTGTTTAATTTCTCCCCCTTTTTGACATCATCAAACATGGTTAACTCCTCCTTTTTCTGAAACATTCTTTAATTTCTCTCCCTTTAGAGTTTATTACAGATGTTTGCTCCCCCTTAATACAGCAATTATTAACAGCAAACAACAACAAAGAAAAGACAATATTTCAACAAGGAGAATATATATAACCAAAATATGATCGACATCATTACAAAAGGTAGAAATATAAGTAAAAGATGATACCATAAAATCATAATTGTTTCAATACATAGTTCATAATATAAAAGTCAACCAGCTAATTGTCAATACATGGCCCCAAAATATAGATCCTAGAACAAGACACTAACACCTAGGATCTAGTAATGATCATGAGAAGTCATGGATCGGAGTCATCAGATATGGGATGAGGAGCTGATAGATCTCGATCAGAAGTGCATCCTCTACCCCGTCTGCCTCTGGCATGAGCAGGAGAGCGAGATGAACTGGGTGGTTGAGAATGCTGAGAGGCTAAGGATTGAACAGAAAGGGTGAGTCTGATGGAATCAAGTACGTTCAGTGCTCACTCGATCCTCGGATCTCTCTCCTCAGTAACTCATATCCACCCTCCAGTGCTCCTCTGAGCCTGCCAGCCTCTGCAGTGAGGTCTGTGACCTCAATAGTGGACTCCTGTGGCTGAGGATGGGCCAAAGCAAGGACTTGCCCCTGCAAGTCAAGAACTCTGCCAGTCAGTCTCCAGACGGTGTCCTCAAGCTACTGAATCCGGATGGATTGATCTGATATCATCTGAAACACAGTGGATATGTGGGGAGTCATGGTCTGATCAGAAGAAGTGGCTCCTGGTGCAAAAGTAGTACTGCTCCACTGACTAGATAGCAAAGAGGCCACACGCTGTGATATCTGCTCGATCTGATCGTCAGCCAGTCTGAACTCTGATTGAGGTGCTCTGCTCTCTGGCTGATACACTGGTGTGGGCATCCTAGTAAACTCTGAAGGGCCAGCCTCTATATCAGGAATGAACTGGATATTTGGTGATGCTGCCCTGAAGTCATGGATAGGAGATGATGGACCTTCTTCTTCAGCTCTGTCTTCAACTCTATCTTTAGTTCTCTCCCCAGCTCTCTCCTCAGCTCTCTCCTCAGATCCCTTGATCCAACCACCATCAGTCTTTGTAAATCCCATTCGGTGCAGGGTGTGTTGGTTGAAGGTGTTCACATGAGAGAGCTTAGTAGATGCCTCCCCCTCACAGCTAACTCCAAACCTCCTAAATACTCGAGTAAGGGCCATACCAAAAGGCAAGTGTGCCTTGGATCTGTTCAAAGTCTCTCTCATGGCCTCTATCATAAGTGCAGGGAGGTTCAGGGGGGTCTGAGTGATGATACATACATCTCTGCTGGAAAGTAAATCATGCCTACCACTCCTAGGAAAGAAGAGCTTCGTTACCATCTGATGTAGGATCCTCATCTCAATAGACAAAATCTTTGGTTCCAATTTATTTAAACTCCCTGAATAAGTTCCCCCTAGAATAACACTGATCCCCTCTTCTTTTACTGGGAGTTCCATATAAAAGTAACCCTCACTAGGCAAATGAAGTATTTCTCCCAATATACTCGAATCCAAGCAAATATCAATACCCTTGACTGTTGAAGTCACTGACCTATTTCCATAATGTAGATTCTGGTAGAATTCTCTAACTAGGTCAACATAGGTGACTTCCTTAAGGGAGCAGTAGAAACCCCATCCTTGGTTTTTAATCTTGGTTGCAAATGTAAAACCCTCTTTTTCAAAGAATCAGAAATCTATATTCTTCCCGGTTTCAACTTTTCTATCAGATAGAGGATTCTTACTAGGGCTTAGGGAGGATTGAGGGGGACCTTGAGCAGATACTGAAGCTGGAGTGGGAGCAATGGAAGACTGAGCAGCTTGCCTTTTCTTTCGGACATTTTCTTCAAGCTCACGGACTGACTTTCTTCTTTGGGGAAGCTTCATCTTCGGAGCCATATTCACTACAGTAGCAAGCAAGGAGACTTGGAGGAACAAGTGAATGAGTGGAGGAGGGATCACAAGAGAATGAAGAGGGATTTTGGTGGAGAAAAGAGGTGGATTTGGGAAGAACGGTGGAGTGCTAGGGCATGCTCCAACCGTGCCAAACAATGGGAGAAAGCACAAAAATCCCTTTCCAAGGTGGCGATTTTTGGTGGAGAGGAGGAGGGAGAAGTGCCTCGAGCTAGATCCTTGGTTTGGAGCAAAAGGAAATGGGGAAGTCGGCTTTTGGAAAGAGGAAGATGAAAGGATGAGTCGGCTCACGAACAGGATCCCATATAAAAACAATGAGCCCGTGGGAAGTTTGAGGAAATAACAAGTTTGCCATTGAGTCGACTCATGGGGGTCGACTCATGAAGTTCAGAAATTCAAAAAAAATGAGAATACATTCTAGAAAAATTTAAAATTTTGGAAGAAGGAGTTTTGCTCAAAGATAAGTTTTTAGAATGATAAACTTGAGCTTTTGGGACCAGGATAGATGTTGGAAATTGAGCTCTAAGAATTTTTGATATCAATTCTTGGAAATTGAGAAAAATTTAGGCATATGGATCTAGAATTTCTAGATTTCTCCTAATTTCACAGAATCTATCCTCACTAAGGGCCTTTGTAAAGATATCAGCTAATTGATTTTCAGTGCAAACATATTCAAGAATTATATTTTTGTTTTGAACATGTTCTCTTATAAAATGATTTCTTATTTCAATATGTTTGGATCTTGAGTGTTGAATTAGATTTTTAGATAGATTTATGGCACTTGTGTTATCACATCTTATTGGTGTTTCATTAAGTTTGATTCCAAAGTCTTCGAGTTGTTGCTTAATCCACAAGATTTGAGCACAACAACTTTCGGCTGCAATGTATTCGGCCTCAGCCGTAGACAGTGCCACCGAATTTTGTTTCTTGCTAAACCATGAGATTAGGTTAACTCCAAAAAATTGGCAAGTTTTACTTGTGCTTTTTCTATCTAATTTACATCCAGCAAAATCAGCATCTGAATATCCTAATAAATCAATTTGTGAGTCCTTAGAGTACCATAACCCTAGAGTTTGAGTACCATTTAAGTATCTAAAGATTTTTTTAATAGCATTCAAATGAGATTCTTTAGGATTTGATTTATATCTAGCACATAAACAAACACTAAACATGATATCAGGCCTACTTGCAGTTAAATATAATAATGAGCCAATCATACCTCTATAGTATTTTAAGTCTACACATTTACCTTCATCATCCTTGTCAAGCTTACATGAGGGACTCATTGGTGTGCCAATTGGTTTGGAGTTCTCCATTCCAAATCTTTTGAGTAGTTCCTTGGTGTACTTGCTTTGGGTGATGGAGATTCCCTCTTTTGATTGTTTGATTTGGAGTCCAAGGAAGAAGGTGAGTTCTCCCATCATGCTCATCTCGAACTCTCCCTGCATAAGCTTAGCAAAGTCTTGACAAAGGGATTCATTAGTAGACCCAAAAATTATGTCATCAACATAAATTTGTATAACTAGCATATCATTTTGATTTCTTTTAATAAAGAGGGTTGTATCTACATTACCTCTTGAAAAACCATTATTTAGTAGAAATTTGCTTAGCCTATCATACCATGCTCTAGGTGCTTGTTTTAATCCATATAAAGCTTTATTTAATCTAAAGACATGATTAGGAAAAGCATGATTTTCAAATCCAGGGGGTTGTTCTACATATACTTCTTCAGCAATATATCCATTTAAAAATATACTTTTAACATCCATTTGAAATAATTTGAATTTCATAAAGCAAGCATATGCAAGTAGAAGTCTAATAGCTTCTAATCTAGCAACAGGTGCAAAGGTTTCATCAAAATCAATTCCTTCTTCATGATTATATCCCTTAGCAACCAGTCTTGCTTTATTTCTAATTACATTACCATGCTCATCTAATTTATTTTTAAAGACCCATTTTGTGCCAATTATTGAATAATTTTTAGGTCTTGATACTAAGGTCCAAACATTATTTCTTTCAAATTGATTAAGTTCCTCTTGCATTGCATTAATCCAATTATGATCATTTTCAGCTTCTTCAAAAGTTTTAGGTTCAAGATGAGATACAAAAGCACAATGATTAAATACATCTCTAAGTGAAGAACGAGTTTTTACCCCATGCATAGGATCACCAATAATTAACTCCTTAGGGTGGTTGTGAACATACCTCCATTCCTTGGGTAGGTCATTTGTACCTTGAGATTGTTCTTGAATTTCTTCACCTCTCTCATCTTGTTTGTCTTCTTGATCCTTGTCTTTTGGAGTTGCTGAATCTTTCAGAGTGATCTCCTTCATACCTTCTATTAGTGGATCTGCATCATCAACATCCTCATTCTTCCTTGAAGGAAGATCGTTAGATTCATCAAAAACAACATGTATGGACTCCTCTACTACTAAAGTTCTTTTGTTGAAAACTCTAAATGCTTTACTAGTGGAGGAGTAACCTAGAAAGATTGCTTCATCTGATTTTGCATCAAATTTACCAAGTCTTTCTTTGCCATTATTTAATACAAAACATCGGCAACCAAAAATATGAAAATATGCAATATTTGATTTTCTTCCTTTCCAAAGTTCATAGGGGGTTTTCTTTAAAAATTGTCTAATCAAAGCACGATTTAAAATGTAACATGCTGTGTTAATTGCTTCCGTCCAAAAATATCTTGGAAGGTTGCTTTCACAAAGCATGATACGGGCCATTTCTTCTAAGGTTCTATTTTTTCTTTCAACTACCCCATTCTGTTGGGGTGTCCTAGGAGCAGAGAAGTTATGGCCAATTCCATTTTCATCACAAAAATTTTCAAAGTCTTGATTTTCAAATTCAGTTCCATGATCACTTCTAATATTTTGAATTGAAAACCCTTTTTCATTAGTGACTTTTCGATGAAATTTAGTGAAAATATGAAAAGTTTCATCTTTGTGTGCCAAAAAGAAAATCCAAGTAAAACGAGAGTAATCATCTATAATTACAAAACCATATCGTTTTTCTCCTAAACTAGTGGTTCTAGTTGGTCCAAATAAGTCCATATGCAAGAGCTCTAAAGGTCTAGAAGTTGAAACAATATTTTTGGATTTAAATGAAACTCTAGTTTGTTTACCTAATTGGCATGCATCACAAATTCTATCCTTTTCAAAATTCAGTTTTAGCAAACCAAGAACTAATTTTTTCTTAATTAATTTTGAAAGAGAATGCATGCTAATATGTGCAAGTCTACGATGCCATAGCCAACTAGTCTCATTAACTTTAGCATTCAAGGATACTAGGCATTGCATGTCTAATTTGGCTAAATCATTCAAATCTACCATATAAACATTGCCATGCCTATGTCCTATAAATTTAATGTCATCGTTAATAGGACTAGTCACAATGCAAACAGATGATTCAAAAATAACTTTATACCCTTTATCACAAAATTGACTAATGCTAAGTAAGTTATGCTTTAAACCTTTAACTAACAAAATATTTTTAATGTATTTGGAGGGAGTGATACCAATGTTACCTATCCCGATGATCTTTCCTTTGCCATTATCTCCAAAGGTGACCATCCCTCCATCCTTAACATCAAGCGTGATGAATTGTGATTCATCACCAGTCATGTGTCTCGAGCATCCACTGTCAAGATACCATTTCCTGTTTCCTCCTTGGGATGCTAGACACACCTGCAAGCAAAAGTCAAGTTTCTGTCTTAGGTACCCAAGCTTTCTTGGATCCTTTTAGGTTAGTCAAAATGGTTCCTTTTGGAACCCATATTTTCTTTATAGTTATGTTTGCAGATTTGTTAATAAGGCATGTGTATGATTTATGTCCTATTCTACCATATTTGAAACAAGTAATATTTGTAGACTTGTTACTTGAATAATTTACATAAATATTCTTCAAAAATTTTTATTTCTTCAAGGGGTTATAGCCAAGTCCAGCCTTATCATATACAGCTTTTTGATTATCAAGAATCATATTTAGTTTGTTTGAACTTAAGGTGAACTTATCTACTATAGGTTTCAGCTTGTTAATTTCATTCTTTAAGCTTTGATTTTCTTGAATCAAGGTGGATTTTTTAATTGAAAGGTTTTCAGCTTGTTTCACTAAGGACTGATTTTCCAATTTCAGTTCTTTGTTTTTCATCTCTAGTTTCTTTAATTCATCAATTAAATCATAGAATGCTTCATGCAATTCTTCAAAAGTAAATTCACTAGGGGATTCAGAAGTTACCTCATTTTTGTGTGCCATAAGGCACAGGTTGGCTTGTTCTTTTGAGGTTTCCTCATCGGAGCTTGAGTCATCACTCACACTCCAAGTCGCCATCATTGCTTTCTTTTTGAACTTTTTGGGACCTTTCTTCAGTTGTGGACATTCGGATTTGAAATGTCCCAGCTTCTTGCACTCGTAGCATATAAGGGGTTGATCTTTCTCTTTCTCTTTGCTTTGTTCCCCTTTTGTGAATGACTTCTTTCTCATCCCCTGTTTCCTTTTTCTTAGAAACTTCTTAAATTTCCAGGTGATGAGTGCCATCTCTTCATCCTGTTCTTCATCTTCAGTGTCATCCGTTTCATCATCGGGCGAAGCTGTGGATTTGAGGGCAATGGTTCTTTTCTTTTTGACTTCATCCTCTTGATGTTGCTTCATGCTAAGTTTATGAGTCATCAAGGATCCAAGAAGCTCTTCTAGAGGTAGAGTGTTCAAGTCCTTTGCTTCTTGGATGGCAGTCACCTTGGCTTCCCAAGTTCTTGGCAATGACCTGAGAATCTTCCTTACAAGCTCACTGTTAGTATAAGATTTGCCAAGACTCTTCAAACCATTAATTATATCAGTAAAACGAGTAAACATAGCAGTTATGGACTCATCATGCTCCATTTTAAACAATTCATATTTTTGCACAAGCATATTTATTTTAGACTCTTTTACTTGATTTGTTCCCTCATGGGTTACTTCTAACCTATCCCATATTTCTTTAGCAGATGCACAAGTAGCAATGCGATTAAATTCATTTGCATCAAGTGCATAATAAAGAACATTCATAGCTTTAGCATTTAATTGTGCCAATTTCTTATCAACCTCATCCCATTCTTTCTCGGGTTTGGTTGACTCCTCACCATCTATAATCTTGGTGAGTGTGTGAGGACCGTTCACTATGATACTCCACATATCATAGTCGAGTGCTTGTATGAATATCTTCATCCGAGCTTTCCAATAGGTGTAATTAGACCCATTGAAAAGTGAAGGTCGGTTGGTAGATTGCCCCTCGACTAGAGAAGTACCGACATGGGTTGCCATAGATCTTTGGCTCTTTGATTGTTAGATCAAAGAAGGGCTAGAGCACCGGGCTCTGATACTACTTGTTGCCCAGCTATGCAACCCAAGAGGGGGCGGTGAATTGGGTTTTAAAGATTTTAAGCTTAACTAATTACTTATGAAAAGTATTTGTTAAAAGCTTGATGAATGAGGAGAAAAACTTTAGTTCAAGATTAATTACCTAAAGCAAGAATGCAAGGATATAATGAAGAAATAAAGAGAAACAATAAAGCACACCACAAACACAAGGATTTATAGTGGTTCAGTGCCAACCTTGCACCTACATCCACTCCCCAAGCTCCTACTTGGGAATTTCAATCCACTATACTTGTATTCAACCCGAATACAAACGTCGAAAACTCCGACACTAGCTATCCCAAGCTAGTCCACTTGTTTCCTAGGTACAAGCCAACCCAATACACTCCGATTTCAGGTTCGGATCAACCTTCCCTTGTTTTGGAAACCCTCCAAAAATAAGAACAATTACTCACAAAGAGTAAGACAGTTTAGAGCATAAATAAGTACAAGAATAGCTCCTTAAATGAGCGAATATAATATTAAATGCACTTTACTCAAATGAAGAATCCTTTTTTTTTTATTTCCTCAAGGTGGATGAAGAGTTGAATGAACGCTTGAGGAATAGGTGAGCTTTGATTGAAGGCTTCTTGAAGGCTTTGAAAGAGCTCTTGATCAGGGTTGAAAAGTTGGCTTGAAAAACCCTCTCTTTGAATGCTCTTGAATGCCCTTTAGAACGCTCTTGCTTTTCTCTTTCAAAATCTCTTGTATCTCTCGTGTATATTGTAGATCTCCTTTTTGTTTTTCACCTTTTGAAACCTTTTATAGCTTTAAGAAACAAAAGAAAATATTTTAGACAGAAAAAGAGCCGTTAGAGCATTTAACGTGAGCATTAAAGGTAACTAAAACGGGCAAAAAACTAGCCGTTGCGGATAATTTCCGTCGCAGGGGTCGACTCATGAGTCGACTCATGCTTCAGGGGTCGACTCATGAGTCGACCTCTGTTGCAAAAACCAGAGATTTGGGTTTCTAGATATTTTGGCCCAAAATAGCAGAAGTCGACTCATGAGTCGACTCATGCCTTGTGGGTCGACTCATGAGTCGACTCACAGGTCGTGCCAAGCCAAAAAACCAGCGTGCCAAAGGAAATTTTAGCATACCAAGCAGCTCATTGTGCCATGAGTTGACTCATGAGTCGACTCATGCACTTCAAACATTCATAACTTTAAAAATATAAGACCAAAAATAATGAAATTTTTATCAATAGATTACAAATCATTTGTTCTACCAAATGATACTATCAAATCAAAATTTTAGTAAAATTACGATTTTGCCCCTGAAGAGCATAAAGACTTTTTCAAATAAAAATATTTGTATCCCTTCAATCTGCTTTGTAATCATCAAAATCAATCTAGGAGCAACAATCTCCCCCTTTTTGATGATGACAAAACACTTGAACAAAAGCATTTATGTGAATGCATTATAGATTTATATGCTTGAAAAGAGTATGAATCTTTTGGCATGTGATATAAATGGTCATATGCAAGAATAGTTTGCCCATTTGCTTAAAGATTTGAAGATATGCTCATTTGATTATGTGATTTTGGTGTTAGAGTAGAAAACTTATTTTTGTTATCAGATCAAGCTGTATTTTGAAAATTTGCTCATTCTCATTTGATTTTAGTTTTAGCATCAGAGCAAAAAATAATTATGTGTGCCAAAGCATGTTTAAGAGTTGATTTGAAAAGTGTATTAGATCATTTTGAGTTTAAGATGTATCAGAGCAAGAGAAAAATAAATTTTGCAATGTATCAGAGCAAGAAAAATAATTTTACAATGTTATCAGAAAAAAATTTACAATGTATCAGAGCAAGTTAAAAATTTTAAGATATATCAGAGTAAGTTAAATTTCTTAAGATGTATCAAGGCAAGTTGAATTTCTTAAGATGTATCAAGGTAAATAAAATTTCAAAAGATGTATCAGAGCAAGTTGGAATTTTGAAGTATATCAGAGTATATTTAAATTTTTAAAGCAAATCAGAGCATATGTAAAGAAGTAATTTAAAAGTTACTTATTTGCATTGTACTTAGCATTGTACTTTTGATATTGTTCTTTAAATTCTCCAATTCATTCATTAATTTCTCATAATTTGTAATTTTGCTTTTGATGGGTTGCTTTTTTTTTGTTTAATTTCTCCCTCTTTTTGACATCATCAAACATGGTTAACTCCTCCTTTTTCTGAAATATTCTTTAATTTCTCCCCCTTTAGAGTTTATCACAGATGTTTGCTCCCCCTTAATACAGCAATTATTAACAGCAAACAACAACAAAGAGAAGACAATATTTCAACAAGGAGAATATATATAACCAAAATATGATCGACATCATTACAAAAGGTAGAAATATAAGTAAAAGATGATACCATAAAACCATAATTGTTTCAATACATAGTTCATAATATAAAAGTCAACTAGCTAATTGTCAATACATGGCCCCAAAATACAGATCCAAGAACAAGACACTAACACCTAGGATCTAGTAATGATCATGAGAAGTCATGGATCGGAGTCATCAGATATGGGATGAGGAGCTGATGGATCTCGATCAGAAGTGCGTCCTCTACCCCGTCTGCCTCTGGCATGAGCAGGAGAGCGAGATGAACTGGGTGGCTGAGAATGCTGAGAGGCTAAGGACTGAACAGAAAGGGTGAGTCTGATGGAATCAAGTACGTTCAATGCTCTGGAAACAGACTGAAGTAGAGCAGTGAACTAAGTGGATGCATGCTCACTCGATCCTCGGATCTCTCTCCTCAGTAACTCATATCCACCCTCCAGTGCTCCTCTGAGCCTGCCAGCCTCTGCAGTGAGGTTTGTGACCTCAATAGTGGACTCCTGTGGCTGAGGATGGGCCAAAGCAAGGACTTGCCCCTGCAAGTCAAGAACTCTGCCAGTCAGTCTCCAGACGGTGTCCTCAAGCTGCTGAATCCGGATGGACTGATCTGATATCATCTGAAACACAGTGGATATGTGGGGAGTCATGGTCTGATCAGAAGAAGTGGCTCCTGGTGCAAAAGTAGTACTGCTCCACTGACTAGATAGCAAAGAGGCCACACGCTGTGATATCTGCTCGATCTGATCGTCAGCCAGTCTGAACTCTGATTGAGGTGCTCTGCTCTCTGGCTAATACACTGGTGTGGGCATCCTAGTAAACTTTGAAGGGCCAGCCTCTGTATCAGGAATGAACTGGATATTTGGTGATGCTGCCCTGAAGTCATGGATAGGAGATGATGGACCTTCTTCTTCAGCTCTGTCTTCAACTCTATCTTCAGTTCTCTCTCCAGCTCTCTCCTCAGCTCTCTCCTCAGATCCCTTGATCCAACCACCATCAGTCTTTGTAAATCTCATTCGGTGTAGGATGTGTTGGTTGAAGGTGTTCACATGAGAGAGCTTAGTAGATGCCTCCCCCTCACAGCTAACTCCAAACCTCCTAAATACTCGAGTAAGGGCCATACCAAAAGGCAAGTGTGCCTTGGATCTGTTCAAAGTCTCTCTCATGGCCTCTATCATAAGTGCAGGGAGGTTCAGGGGGGTCTGAGTGATGATACATACATCTCTACTGGAAAGTAAATCATGCCTACCACTCCTAGGAAAGAAGAGCTTCGTTACCATCTGATGTAGGATCCTCATCTCAATAGATAAAATCTTTGCTTCCAATTTATTTAAACTCCCTGAATAAGTTCTCCCTAGAATAACACTGATCCCCTCTTCTTTTACTGGGAGTTCCATATAAGAGTAACCCTCACTAGGCAAATGAAGTATTTCTCCCAATATACTAGAATCCAAGCAAATATCAATACCCTTGACTGTTGAAGTCACTGACCCATTTCCATAATGTAGATTCTGGTAGAATTCTCTAACTAGGTCAACATAGGTGACTTCCTTAAGGGAGCAGTAGAAACCCCATCCTTGGTTTTTAATCTTGGTTGCAAATGTAAAACCCTCTTTTTCAAAGAACCGAAAATCTATATTCTTCCCGGTTTCAACTTTTCTATCAGATAGAGGATTCTTACTGGGGCTTAGGGAGGATTGAGGGGGACCTTGAGCAGATACTGAAGCTGGAGTGGGAGCAATGGAAGACTGAGCAGCTTGCCTTTTCTTTCGGACATTTTCTTCAAGCTCACAGACTGACTTTCTTCTTTGGGGAAGCTTCATCTTCGGAGCCATATTCACTACAGTAGCAAGCAAGGAGACTTGGAGGAACAAGTGAATGAGTGGAGGAGGGATCACAAGAGAGTGAAGAGGGATTTTGGTGGAGAAAAGAGGTGGATTTGGGAAGAATGGTGGAGTGCTAGGGCATGCTCCAACCGTGCCAAACAATGGGAGAAAGCACAAAAATCCCTTTCCATGGTGGCGATTTTTGGTGGAGAGGAGGAGGGAGAAGTGCCTCGAGCTAGATCCTTGGATTTGGAGCAAAAGAAAATGGAGAAGTCGGCTTTTGGAAGGAGGAAGATGAAAGGATGAGTCGGCTCACGAACAGGATCCCATATAAAAACAATGAGCCCGTGGGAAGTTTGAGGAAATAACAAGTTTGCCATTGAGTCGACTCATGGGGGTCGACTCATGAAGTTCAGAAATTCAGAAAAAATATGAATAAATTCCAAAAAAATTTGAAATTTTGGGAGAAGGAGTTTTGCTCAAAGATAAGTTTTTAGAATGATAAACTTGAGCTTTTGGGATCAGGATAGATGTTGGAAATTGAGCTCTAAGAATTTTTGACATCAATTCTTGGAAATTGAGAAAAATTTAGGCATATGGATCTAGAATTCCTAGATTTCTCCTAATTTCACAGAATCTATCCTCACTAAGGGTCTTTGTAAAGATATCAGCTAATTAATTTTCAGTGCAAACATATTCAAGAATTATATTTTTGTTTTGAACATGTTCTCTTATAAAATGATGTCTTATTTCAATATGTTTGGTTCTTGAGTGTTGAATTAGATTTTTAGATAGATTTATGGCACTTGTGTTATCACATCTTATTGGTGTTTCATTAAGTTTGATTCCAAAGTCTTCGAGTTGTTGCTTAATCCACAAGATTTGAGCACAACAACTTCCGGCTGCAATGTATTCAGCTTAACCTCACTGATCTATTGTTTAATACATACATTAGATGTAGTATAGAAACATGTTGATATGATCAATATGTAGTTCATGCTTTAAATATTTTAATTTTTGATTTAATACTATGTAATAATCATGTAATAGGATCTTAGATCTAGGGATTTTCTAGTTTTAAAAAATAAATTTTGATTTATTTTAGTCTTCCGCTGCATGATCTTGAAAAAGTTTCAAGATCTAACCCTGAAACCCTAGATCTGGTTCCTTCAATTGGTATCAGAGCCTAGGTTCTTCATTACATGATTATTTATACATGCTTAGATTATTTTTTAGATTAGATCTAATTTATAATCTGATTATTAAATCTATAATTAAAATTTTAGATCAATCATGAACTGCAAGATTGTCCTGCTGTAAGGTTTACCCCTTACAGTGCAAAGGTTGTCCTAGTTCGTGTAGATCTGTCTTTAATCATAAATTTATTAGATATGATATAGATTAAATTTATAATTTATTAGATTTAAAAAATATTTAAATCTAAAATAAAATCTCTTTGTTAATAATTTTTGTGCAAAGAAATTATTTAAAGTTGAAATTATTTCAATTACATGAACCTGTTTAGATTTGATCTAAAGTAGTTCATGTTTATTTCACTTGCATCTTGATTATGAATCAAACATGCAATATGGTTAGTAGAATCATATTGTAAAATTATTTTACAAATATAAAAATTATTTTCTGAAAAGTCGAACCCAACCCTCAGCCCAAAACTTAATTAAGAATTAAGAAGTTGTTTTGATTAGGTTCTAGGATTGTGAATTGAAGAACCTAAGACACAAACCATAACACATTGGGTTAATGGGTTAGTGGAAATTAGGTCCATTAATTGGGTTAGACCTATGGTTAGATCAAAGATGGACTTAATTAGAGAATTGACTAAATCTAATCAATTGTTGTCTTAGATTAGGTCAAGGATTTTCTAGATCAATTACAATAGTTGTAGTTGGTCAAGTCTATGTCTTTAACGAGAACCAAATGGACTTGATTCTTGGCTAAGCGATCTAGCACGAACTGTTAGATTGATCTAATCGAAACTAATTAAACCAGTTGGTGTCTAAGATAAACCAGATCGGTGGTTTTTAATTGGGAGCCTGCTTATCTGGTCATTTCTGATGGTGTCTAAGGCAAGCTTTGGCCGACCCTCCCACTGATCGAACTTACCTGGCCTCTTGGTGAAATTATGTTTTGATCGGATCACTTGACTATTCGAGCTGACCCATGTCAGCTAGGTAAATCAATGTGACTAATTTAGGTGCTCCTAGACCAGCTCTTTTAATGGTCTCCCTTAAGCTGACTTGGTGAAGCCAGTGGGAGGATCATGATACGCTGGTTCATCTGACCTCATCCTCTAAATCATTTAAATCCTCTAAAATTATTAGGTCCTTAAAATGATAAAGTTATGGAGATAACTCAGTCATAGCCTCCCATTAAGGTGTTTGATAATGAGTCCATCAACTCAATAATCATTGCAGACCCAAAGGCCTGGTGATTGTTGACTAAAGGAATTATCACTCATCATATGACTGAAGCAAAATTTGAGTGCAGGGGTAAAATGGTAATTTTAAAACTTTTTTAAAATTATGATTTTACAGTGAAAAATATTAATTAATCTAATTAATTAATATATATTTATCCTACACTAGGATCTAAATATGATATACAGCATGCATGCATTTAAATTTGAAATTCGAATTTGAACAGTAAACACTTTACTGTAATGTGTTCAGAACACAATACCTTTGTGCGGATAGTAGATCATCGTAATCTGATCATCGTCGAAAGAGTCTGATCATCATGATACAGCCACATAGCATGTCTGACCTCTGTGGATCATCCACACGAAGCTTCCGATCTGATCGACTCCTCACGAGTGCTAGCTCATTGTAGAGCCCTTTCGACGGTCGATGCTGATCGAACTCTTTCGATCAATGTCTGTCGATTTTTTAGATACTCTGGATTGTTAGCAGACATACTTGAGAGGATGTTGAAGATCTCTCTAAAATTTAGTGGGCTCACGATACTCGTAGCTCACCTTCTCACTTCCCGAACCCCAGGCTGAAACCCTAGGGTACACTAAGAAAAACTCTGTGCCTTTTTTTCTTTCTTTTCTTTCTTTTTCTCTCAGAAGGTTTTGGACCTTCACCTCACACATAAAGGTTCCTCACACCCCAAACTTTCACTTCAAAAACTCTTACGCATGCCCCACCTTTCTCTCCTTTTTAAAACAATGTCGAACGTGTCTTATCCTCATGAGAGGATAAAGATAAGTGGTTGCACATTTGAATTCAAATCAAGTTTGAATTCAAATGCAAATCAAGTCATCCCTATCCACTTATGGCATGAGAAGAGAAGGGTGTGGACTCTTTGTGCATGGAAAGGTTTCACGAGAAACCTTTTCTCGTGTATGTTATGTGGCGCACAAGATGGATAAGCATGAAGGCACAAGAGATAAGTTATCCATTCAAATTCAAACATGCTTTGAATTTGAATGGTTAACTAATCAGCTTTATCCATCCATATGGTGCACAAAAGTGGGCATGGGGAGGGCTTTGTGTGAGAAAAAATTCATGAGAAATTCCTTCTCATGAATTCAAATGGGTGCAGTGGATGTGAGCTGGCGCAGGGAGTTTGGGTCAAGGTGGTTTCATTATTTAAACCAACCTAATTGAACCAAATAAGTTAGGCCCAATTAGACTAATTTAAATCCAACTTAATTAGGCTTAATTAGGCTCAATAAAATTTTAGTCAAATCAGGAATTGATTAAGCCCAACTCCTGATCAAATCAGAGACCAAACCATCTCGATGATTAGGTCAACTCTTAACCTAATCGGTGTTAGATGTGTGCCCTAGATGTCAGATCGGCTGACATATTCCTGTACAAATCTAAGGGCAAAATTATAATTTTGACTATAAATGAATAAAAGGGTTATTCTTCTATCACCTTGTGTACATTATGTCTGTGATACATCCTTTGAGTTAGTGGGAATGTTAATTCATATTTTCAATAGTTGAAAATTTAAGGCATGAATTTACATAACTAACTCATAAACTGCTCCTGACTATAGGATCATCACGAGGATGGTGATTGATCTGAAAGGTTGGTGTACGATCGCTTCCTCAGGGTAGATGAGTCTTGAGTCTACGGTGTGAAGACACCGGAGCGAGAATACAGGTATTCATTGAGAACGAGAGTACTGAGCATGACCACCTTGAGCAGTCATAAGGAAATCTACCTTCTCGTCGATGACTAGCTCGATGCTACAGTTGTGTGTCTAGTTCTTTGAGCTGAGGTGCATCGTCGGTTTACCTTGAGTGTGTTATAGTTTGACTACACCATAACTTGATCTCCTAGCCATTCGGAACCCTGAGGTGTATGTTGGCTGTAGCATATTCATTGTAGGAACCAGATCGCATCAAGATGGGATCTATCAACCTCGATAGATGAGAGAAGTAGTCCTATGGTGATCAAAAGATCGAGTCCTTAAGCCCATGGCCATGACAGAGTGAAATAATAGAAAAAAATTTTTCATTGGGGTTTCACATCGGACTCGGATCGATCGATTGATTCATATGACTGATGTTGGGTTTGACGAGTTCACCTTAACCCTAATTCAATCGGGACTCATGATAGAGGAACTCAATCACACAGGTAGCTGCACTGAGAGGTTCATCTTCAGTTCTAATGGGTTGCCACCATATACTGCTAGGTGTCACTGGAGAATTCTGGGAGCAATTAGAATGATTTTGATGATCGATCATTCTAATTGTCTGAATCAGAAGAGTTCTGATCCATTGAAAGGAGTTTCGATGATGTCGATGATGAGATCATGACATGTCTCATTACCATACAGAATTAAACCTAACTGGATCACACAAATAAGGGTTAGGGTCTGGATGTCATCAATTGGCTAGCCCAATTGATTTGGATAAGATCCAATTAGGTTCAAGAAAATCGTGCTAGCACTCGATTAAGCCTAACTTTCTCCTCGTGTAATATTTTCTGTCTCTACTGAGCCAAATGTGATCTGGCTCATCCAGAGAACCTTGGGTAGGTTTCTTTCAGTTTAAATAAAGCTTGTCCAGCTTAGAAAAGGCTTGTCTTAATTCATGAGATGAATTTAAGATAACACCTGCTAATTTCTAGCACCTGCCAATTTTATTTTAGGACATCTGTCAAAAATTGACATATGGGTCTTAAACTGAAGAGGACTTATTGGAGGATTTTTGTGGAGTGTCTACATGCCTAAACCTAATCAAATTTGGTATCATAATTAGATTATGGTATGAGCCCAATTGGATTTAAGTGGGCACCCCAAATGGATAAGAACCAAAGAGTCCTGATAAACTTGGACTCTTTAGCGCCACCTTATTTGAGCCTATCCATTGTTGGCACCAACATAGGAGAGAGCATGGGATTCTTATCTGATGTGATCAGATGATATCACTCCATCAATCAGAATTTTTCCAAAATTTATTAGAATTTTTTGATTGGTCGAATGATGTGGCACTACGCAGCATACAGGGTCTATATAAACCCTGTTGCACCTAGGGTTTCGGGGCAGAACTTGTTTTGTGCAAAAAACTCATTGGCTGCCATCCCCTCCCCTCTTCTCCATGTCCTCCCTTCTCTCCTTTCTCCCCTCTTCACGTCCAAGAAGTTCAACATTCATCTGGCATAGGTACAAGGCGTGGTGATGCCTGGAACAGAAGGCTGCAGGACTTCTTCGATAGGCTACTGCTCTAACTTCAGGAAGACTTTTGATGATCTTCCTAATCAGATTTAGATCTGATTTTTGGATTATAGAATCATGTGGAGAAGATGTTCTAGATCCTACCTGAGTGGATATTGGTAGAGGCCAGGCACTTGCATGGCTACATCAGAACCTCAGGCAGTGCTGCAATCATCTATAGGGTAATTAGATTACCCTTGAGGTATGTCTATGTTTCTCATACTTTTAGATTTAATTTTGAAATTAAAATATCAGATAATAAAATTAGATCTAATATATATTAGATTTAAAATAGCATAGGATAAAATTTAAAATTTATTCCACCCCAGATTTGATGAAATCTGGAAGATCCTACACAGGAAAAAAATGGTTTTTCCTTCAAGTGGTATCAGAGCCTGGTTGTTGGCTCTATTTCAGATCTAATTTAGATCTGATTTTAGTTTTAATTTATCTGATATTAAAAAATTTTAGATGTCACATCAGATGTGATAGGATCTAAAATTTAAATATTTAAAATTAAATCTAAGATGATCTAACATGCATGAGATGCATGACTAGATTAGGATTAGTTGAATCCATGAATAGTCTTAAGTTTTATATTTTAATAAGATTAAAATATGAATTAAATCTAATTTATTCTCTATTTTTTTGATGTTATAAGTGTTATAATTAGATCAGAAAATAAAAAATAAAATTTTAATTTTTTCATAAAATTAATCTGTTACATGCCTAGACTAGTTGTAGAACTGATCTAGTAACTTGTCTAGAATAGATTTAATTTTGAATAGTTCAATTTAAATCTTATTTTTTAGATATTACATGTGATGTATCAGATCTGAAAGCATATTAATTAGATTGATTTTTGATACATGAGATGTATGCAAAGCATGTATTAGTTAGATCTTAAATTGTATATGTGATATGTTAATTTAGATCTAACTAGTTTTGTAGTTAAATTTATAATTCTAGTTAAGGTATTCCTCATAGCCGTCTGGTCATAAAAATGAAGTAGGATTTAAGGGCCCTCTCCTCCTATTCAATGGGGCATTCATATGACGTGTAGGGGTGCCGCGCGTTCATCCTTAATCAGAAATCAAAACTTACTTTTCTGCAAAACCTTAGATCCTGAAACCCTAGGATTTATTATATATGCTTTATTTATGAACCTAAACTTAATTAATATATTAAGTTTATAAAATTAAATTAGATCTAAAATTGAAAATTTTAGATCTAAGATATTTTCATAAAATTAGGTTCGGGCTTGGGTAGCTCAATTAGGTCTAGCGGTTGATCAAACCGAATCAAGAGTTGGTTAGATGGGATCATGAAAGCTAATAATTGACCAGCATAATAGGATTAAGTCTAGGTCAAGGTTGAATCACATTTAGATGTGACTCGATCATGTTAAGACCTAATTTGGCTCAGAGGTTAGAGTCTGGATTGTAGGCTAACCCAATTAGTTCTGGTTCGATAATTTGGTATCTAAGGTAAGTTCGGCAGATGCGATCGATTGGTTTTTAATTGGGAGCTACTCGACTCGAATGCATTCTTGTCGAGTTAATGGCATATCCCTTCCATCGGTCTCACTTATCTGGTCATATGTGTCGACCCAGTTCTGATTTGAGGTGGCTAACAATTCGAGCTAACCCATGCCACTAGGTTAGTCAAAATTGTTATGACTATATCAAGTCAAGTTTAAAGAGACCTAAATCAAATCTCCCTAAAAAAATATTAAGTCTAGGTGTTCCACCATTGTGGATGTGCGGGCCCTTCCTGGGGTTGATTGTTCTCGGCTGGTTACAGTGGCTCAGTTGCACCGGGAAGACGCAACCATGTCCATTAGGCATTGGATGCTACGGATTAGAGGATGGGTTGGGCTCAATATTTCGGATATGGTGAGGGACCCAATCAGGAATCTAGTTCGTACAAATGGTGGGTTTGGCTTAACTAAGGATTGGAGCAATATCCCAGATATGGTGAGCTTCATGAATTAGAGACCAAGTTTTGGGTGCACCATGATTAGAGAATCATTGGACAAGAGTTGTCCACTCATCGGTAGACCCATCACCAATAACTGTTAGGTGAGGTGATGAGCCAGTCGGTAAGACCGCACTATCCACTAGAAATCACTAATCATGGAGATTTTCACATCTCTACCAAGGGAGTGTAGGGATTTGAGAAAATAGTGGGAGCCTAATTTGTTTAAAAATGAAAATCCTAAACAAATTGGTTGAGTCTGATTACAAAATCTAACTAGAAATTTTTGACTCTCTACAGGAAACATGTTTGCCTCAAATCCCTTGACCAAAATTCTAGACACTCATAGCTGACTGGACCAAATTTTAAGGACTGGTTGAGGAACTATAGAATTGTTCTGGGTTCTAAAAAATTGACTCATATCTTGGACCAGGACCCACCTGCCATGCCAGCACGTCTGACTGCTGAACAGAGAGCGTCTCTGAAAAAGTGGACGGACGATGATAACAAAGCCAGGTACTATATGTTGGGTGCAATGTCTGATGACTTGCAGCACCAACATGAAAATATTTTGACTACCCGCCAAATGTTGGCTCACCTACAAGAGTTGTTTGGTGAACAGAGTCGTGCAGCTAAGTATCAAGTCTGTCAAAGACTTTTTAAGGCCAAGATGCGTGATGGGCAGTCAGTCCAAGATCATTGTTTGACAATGATCAAGGATCTTAAGGAGCTTGAGAAGCTCGGTATCATCTTAGACAAGGATTTTCAGATTGATGTGATCCTTCAGTCCTTGTCCGATGCATATCGTCAGTTCATCATGAGCTTTCATATGCATAAGATGCAATGTACCTTGGTCGAGTTAATGAATATGCTGGTTACGGCTGAGCTTTCAATGAAAGGTTCAAAAGGCTCAGTTCTTACTGTGGAGCGAACTTCTTCCAAGAGAAAGTCTTTTGGAAAGAAAAAGAAGTCTGCGAAGAAGCAGAAGGTGGATGGGAAGAAGAGGAAGCGAAACTGTCCTCAGTACCTGGCCACCCTGAAGAACAAGAACGATGGTCCTTCTGGAAGTATGCTCATTATCGAATCTAACCATACGGTTTCTTCTGCATCCAGTTGGGTACTTGACTCTGGTTCTAGTGCTCATTTGTGTACTTCTATGCAGGGTCTTGAGGAGAGCAGGAGGCTGAGGGATGGGGAGATGATCCTACGCATCAAAAATGGAGCAAGAGTTGCTGTCGTGGCTGTGGGAACCTACCCTCTGCGATTACCGTTAGGATTAGATTTAGTTTTAAGAGACTGTTATTATGTGCCTGCAGCAAGCAGAAATTTGATTTCTGTTTCATGTTTAGTACAAGAAGGCTATGTGATTAGCTTTCATAAGGACCATTGTAATATTTTTTATGAAAATAATAAAGTTGCAAATGGTTTTGTTATTAATGGTCTCTATCAGTTACATGTTGATGTATCTGTTTTTAATATTGAGCAAAATATGAATGCCATAGGAATTAAAAGGCCTAGAGATAGTCTAAATGATAAGTATCTGTGGCACCTAAGGCTAGGTCATATAGCGGAAGACAGGGTTAACAAATTGGAAAAATTTGGGCTATTGAGTCCGTTGACTTTCGAGTCATATCCAGTTTGTGAATCATGCCTTCAAGGTAAAATGATCAAGCTCTCTTTTGTGGGACATGGGAAAAGGGCCACAGACCTACTTGCCCTAGTACATATGGATGTGTGCGGCCCATTTGATGTGCCAGCTAGAGGCAACTTTGTTTACTTCATTACCTTTATCGATGATATGTCTAGGTACGGATATGTGTTTCTAATGAAACACAAGTCTGAAGCCTTTGAAAAGTTCAAAGAATTCAGACATGAGGTAGAAAAACAAACAGGAAAGCCCATTAAGGTTCTTCAATCAGATCGAGGAGGTGAACACCTTAGTCGGAAATTGTTAGACTATCTTAAGGACAATGGCATAGTCTCATGACAGTAATTTATGTATTGAATAGGGTTCTCTCTAAAATCGTTCCTACCACACCGTATGAGATATGGCATGGTAAGAAGCCAAGTCTGAATCATCTCAGAATTTGGGGTTGTCCGCTCATGTCAAGAGACAGCAGACGGACAAGTTAGAGTTCAAGTCTTTTAAAGCTTGATTCATAGGATATCCTAAAGAGTCATTAGGATACTATTTTTATATTTTGAAAGACCACAATGTAATTATGAGTTGAAATGCTATTTTTTTTGAAAAATAGTTTATTCAAGATGGTGGCATCGGAAGAATAATTAAGCTCAAGGAGAATGTTTCTCAAGAGCAACGAGCTAAAGAACCTGAGGAACTCAATCAATTAGAACCAGTCCTAACACAACCTCTTCTACCTCGTAGATCGACTAGGGTTTTCTGTCCTCCTGAAAGGTACTTAGGTACCATACAAGAGGATGTAGAGAAAATGTTCCTCATGGGAAATGGGATTCATGGTGATGATCCCAAGACCTATGACGAGGCGATATCAGATATCGATTCTGAGAAATGATTAGAGGCAATGAGATCAGAAATTGACTCGATGCACTCAAACCAAGTCTGGACCTTGGTAGATCCACCTAAAGGTATTGTACCTATTGGGCGTAAATGGATCTTCAAGAGAAAGATAGGTGCAGATGGGAATGTGGAGACATTCAAGGCTAGGCTCGTAGCGAAAGGTTATAGTCAGCACGAAGGCATTGACTATCAGGATACCTTCTCGCCTGTAGCCATGCTAAAATCCATCCGCACATTGCTTGCTATTGCAGCCTATTTCGATTATGAAATATGGCAGATGGACGTGAAAACGGTATTCTTAAATGGACATCTTAAGGAAGATATCTATATGAAACAGCCGCTTGGATTCACATCCAGTGATGTTGATCACAAGGTCTGCAAGCTGCAAAGGTCCATTTATGGACTTAAGCAAGCATCTTGGAGTTGGAATACTCGTTTCAATGATGTGATCAAAATGTTTGGTTTCATCAAGAACGAGGAGGAACCATGTATGTTCAAAAAGGTCAGTGGGAGCGTAGTTATCTTCCTCATATTGTACGTGGATGACATCCTCCTAATTGGGAATGACATTCCCATGTTGACCTCAGTCAAAATATGGTTGTCTAAGGAGTTCTCTATAAAAGATCTAGGAGAGGCATCCTTTATACTGGGTATTAAGGTCTATAGAGATAGACCAAATAGGATGCTAGGATTTTCACAGAAGATGTACATAGAGGAGGTGCTAAAGAGGTTTAGCATGAAAAACTTTAAAAGAGGTTTATTGCCTTTTAGACATGGCATTCATCTCTCCAAGAAGATGTGCCCTAGCACATCTGAGGAGATTGAACGCATGAGCAAGATCTCTTATGCTTCGGCAATAGGGAGCCTCATGTATGCCATGCTATGTACACGACCTGATATAGCCCATGCTGTGAGTGTCACAAGCAGATATCAATCGAATCCAGGTGAAGAGCACTAGACTTCTGTGAAATGTATCCTTAAGTACTTGAGAAGGACTAAGGATATGTTTTTAGTCTTTGGGAATGGAGAACTCCAAATTCAGGGATATATAGACTCAGACTTTATATCTGATATAGATGATCGAAAGTCGACATCTGGGAGTCTGTTCATTTGTAACGGTGGTGCAGGTAGCTGGAAAAGTTCCAAGCAAACGGTGATTGCAGATTTCATCATGGAGGCAGAGTATATTGCTGCATCAGAAGCTGCGAAGGAGGCATTCTGGTATAAGAAGTTTGCCGCAGAGCTTGGAGTGATGTCATCGGATGCCATCCCTCTTTACTGCGACAATAATGGCGCCATAGCCCTAGCTAAGGAGCCAAGGTCTCACCAGAAGTCCAAGCACATCGAGCTGCGATTCCATCTGATCCGTGATTACCTCGAAAAGGGTTAAGTCGAGGTCAAGAGAGTCAACTCCACAGACAATGTGGCAGACCCGCTGACTAAGCCAATGGGCCAACAGAAGATCGAAGCCCACCTTGAGAAGATGGGACTTAGATATGTAGCCAATTGGCATTAGGTCAAGTGGGAGTTTGTTAGATGTGTGCCCTAGATGCCAGATCGGCTGACACATTCCGGTATAAATCTAAGGGCAAAATTATAATTTTGACTATAAATGAATAAAATGGTTATTCTTCTATCACATTGTGTACATTGTGTCTGTGATACATCCTTTGAGTTAGTGGGAATGTTAATTCATATTTTTAAAAGTTGAAAATTTAAGGCATGAATTTACATAACTAACTCATAAACTGCTCCTGACCATAGGATCATCACGAGGATGGTGATCGATCTGGAAGGTTGGTGTACGATCGCTTCCTTAGAGTAGATGAGTCTTAAGTCTATGGTGTGGAGACACTGGAGCGAGAGTACAGGTATTCATTGAGAATGAGAGTACTGAGCGTGACCACCTCGAGCAGTCATAAGGAAATCTACCTTCTCGTCGATGACTAGCTCGATGCTGCAGTTGTGTGTCTAGTTCTTTGACCTGAGGTGCATCGTCGATTCACCTTGAGTGTGTTATAGTTTGATTACACCATAACTCGATCTCCTAGCCATCCGAAACCCTGAGGTGTACGTTGGCTGTAGCATATTCATTGTAGGAATCAGATCGCATCAAGATGGGATCTATCAACCTCGGTAGATGAGAGGAGTAGTCCTATGGTGATCGAAAGATCGAGTCCTTAAGCCCATGGCTATGGCAGAGTGAAATAATGGAAAAGAATTTTCCATTGGGGTTTCATATCGGACTCGGATCGATCGATTGATTCATATGACTGATATTGGGTTTGACGAGTTCACCTTAACCCTAATTCAGTCGGGACTCATGATAGAGGAACTTAATCACATAGGTAGCTGCACTGAGAGATTTATCTTCAGTTCTGATAGGTTACCATCATATACTGTTAGGTGTCACTGGTAGATTTTGGGAGCAATTAGAATGATGTTGATGATCGATCATTCTAATTGTCTGAATCAGAAGAGTTCTGATCCATCGAAAGGAGTTTCGATGATGTCGATGATGAGATCATGACATGTCTCGTTACCATACAGAATTGAACCTAACTGGATCACACAAACAAGGGTTAGGGTTTGGATGTCATCAATTGGCTAGCCTAATTGATTTGGATAAGATCCAATTAGGTTCAAGGAAATCGTGCTAGCACTCGATTGAGCCTAACTTTCTCCTCGTGTAATCTTTTCTGTCTCTACTGATCCAAATGTGATTTGGCTCATCCAGAGAATCTTGAAAAGGTTTCTCTCAGTTTAAGTGAAGCTTGTCCATCTCAGAAAAGGCTTGTCTTAATTCATGAGATAAATTTAAGATAACACCTGCTAATTTCTTGCACCTGCCAATTTCATTTTAGGACATCTGTCAAAAGTTGACATATGGATCTTAAACTGAAGAGGACTTATTGGAGGATTTTTGTGGAGTGTCTACATGCCTAAACCTAATCAAATTGGGTGCCATAATCAGATTATGGCATGAGCCCAATTGGATTTAAGTGGGCGCCCCAAATGGATAAGAACCAAAGAGTCCTGATAAACTTGGACTCTTTGGTGCCACCTTATTTGAGCCTATCTATTGTTGGTGCCAACATAGGAGAGAGTATGGAATTTTTATCTGATGTGATCAGATGACATCACTCCACCAATCAAAATTTTTCCAAAATTTATTGGAATTTTTTGATGGGTCGAATGATGTGGCACTACGCAGCATACAGGGTCTATATAAACCCTGCTGCACCTTGGGTTTCGGGGCAGAACTTGTTTTGTGCAAAAAACCCATTGGCTGCCACCCCCTCCTCTCTTCTCTACATCATCCCTGCTCTCCTTTCTCCCCTCTTCACGTCCAAGAAGTTGGACATTCATCTGGCATAGGTACAAGGCGTGGTGATGCCTGGAACAGAAGGCTGCAGGACTTCTTCGATAGGCTGCTACTCCAACTTCAGGAAGACTTTTGAAGATCTTCCTAATCAGATTTAGATCTGATTTTTGGAGCATAGAATCATACAGAGAAGATATTCTAGATCTTACCTGAGTGGATATTGGTAGAGGCCAGGCACTTGCATGGCTACATCAGAACCTCAGGCAGTGCTGCGATCATCTACGGGGTAATTAGATTACCCTTGAGGTATGTCTATGTTTCTCATACTTTCAGATTTAATTTTAAAATTAAAATATTAGATAATAAAATTAGATCTAATAGACATTATATCTAAAATAGCATAGGATAAAATTTAAAATTTATTCCACCCCAGATTTGATGAAATCTGGAAGATCCTACACAGGAAAAAAATGGTTTTTCCTTCAATCCAGTCAAACCCAACTGAATCCAATTCAATTGGACTTGATCCAAAAATAATTACTCAATCAAATTGAGTTAATTAGTGATCAAATCACTAATTAAACCTCTCATTAATATTAAGTCAAAATTCGATGGGCAATCGGGTATCAAAGTTCATCAATATGAAACCTTGATCGAAGAGTCCCAAACCAGTAAGACTATTGACCCCGGTACCCAAAATGTGTGAGACTTGTGATCAGAGAATCCTGATTCTCGATCACGAAGTTTCAGACACGTAGGACTCATAGTCCATGAATATTAAGACTCTTCATCAGCCATCAGATCAGATAGGAACCTCTAATGTGTGTGACCCCGCAGGTTCGAACCTAAGCTGGTAGCACAGGAATCAATTCCTGTACTAATCGAAGTGACCATCTAGCAATGGTACCCGATGTCTGGATAGGTCGAATGGTCACAATCGCAACACTCAGAACCTACGTGAATATGGTTACTGTATAATTCATCCCTTTTGACCCCTGTGTTTAGGATGACTCAGGGTAAACTGTCAACCCTAATTAGATCATCTGAGTCGTGCTTAACTCAAACAGTCCTGTGACTCCTCACTAGGACTACCCTGGCCAAAATTTTGCTAAATTGAAATATGACTGTACACAGCTCCTGAACTGGAGTGGTTAATCCCATCTTGACACATGCACCGACAAGTCAAGTACTTGACTACACCCAGTAGCCTTCCGTCACTAAATTAGAAATTCAGATAGTCCAGTGCCTAAGTACAGTGAGTTGCTTGCAAGCCACCGTGGCGATCTCAGGTCGGAGGGATATTTATACCCATATCCCATCGGAGCAAATCTTAACAGCAGAAATAGCTCCGGAGTCGGTCACGTTCAGTGCAGATGTACCCTTACATCTCACCTGTATGCCATACCAGTATCTCCACACTTCTTGGTTAAGAGGACAACCAACCTATATGGCACACAACGACCTATGCTTGATAAATGTTGTTGTCCTTGGTAACAATGTATCATTTGGTCGCGAACTGGTTTAAGGACTAAACGATAAATCCTCCTTTGTCGAGTCTAAATAGTCCTAAGGACTTCACCACAACACAAGAGTTCATTAGAAGATGAAATAATTTGTGATGAAAAATATCAAAATAACTTTTATTAATTTATAATTCATATACTAATACAACAAAGAGCACAACCATGAACAGACTGACAATTGGCTTTAGGACACTATTCCCAACAGTCTCCCACTTGGCCTAAAGCCAATCGGTGTAGTATCTAATACCCATCTTCGACTTGAAGTCGTCGAACTCCTTCACCGCAATGGCTTTAGTGAATGGGTCGGCCAGGTTCTCCTTTTCGTCAATCTTCTGAAGGTCGATGTCACCTCGATCCATGATTTCTCGAATGAGATGGTAGCGATGCAGAATATGCTTCATCCGCTGGTGTGCCTTCGATTCTTTTGCCTGAGCAATGGCTCCAGAGCTGTCACAATAGAGCAGAACTAGACCAACAAAGGAGGGTGCTACTCTGAGTTCGGTGATGAATTTTCTCAGCCACACCGCTTCTTTGGCAGAATCTGATGCAGCGACATACTCCGCCTCACAAACTGAATCAGCCACTATGTGCTGCTTGGAACTTTTCCAATAGACAGCCCTACCATTAAGGGTAAAAATAAATCCCGACACACTCTTGCTGTCATTGTGATCAGACTGAAAACTAGAGTCTGTAAACCCTATAAGTCTCAAGTCTGATTCACCATAAACAAGCCACTGGTGCTTAGTATTTCTTAAATACTTCAGGATGGTTTTAACAACCTTCCAGTGATTCTCTCCTGGATCAGATTGGTATTTACTCACTACTCCTAGTGAGTACGCCACATCTGGTCATGTATATGTCATGGCGTACATGATAGATCCCACTGCTGAAGCATATGAAATTCTACCCATATGCTCTCTCTCTTGAGGTGTTGTCGGACAATCCCTCTTCGAGAGAGAAATTCAATGGCCTATCGGTAGATAGCCTTTCTTGGAATTCTCCATGCTGAACCTTTTCAGCATAGTATCAATGTACGTGGACTGGGATAAGCCAAGCAATCTTTTAGATCTATCCCTATAGATCCTCATCCCTAAGATGTAGGAAGCTTCTCCCAGATCCTTCATGGAGAACTGTGACGATAGCCAAGTCTTTATTCCCTGTAATGCAGGGACATCATTCTCGATTAAGAGAATGTCATCCACATACAATACAAGAAATACCACTACTGGACATTAGTCCACTTATAAATGCAGGGCTCTTCTCCATTCTTAACGAAGTGATACATCTTGATTGTCTTATCAAAATGTATGTTCCAACTCTGGGATGCTTGCTTAAGTCCATAAATAGACCTCTGTAGCCTACATACCTTAGACTCATCTGTGGATGTGAATCCTTCAGGTTGTATCATATGCACCTCTTCGTCCAGCTCTCCGTTTAGGAAAGCTGTCTTCACATCCATCTGCCAGATTTCATAGTCCAGATGGGCAGCTATCGCAAGCATAATCCAAATGGATTTGAACATTTCCACAGAAGAAAATATCTCGTCATAGTCTATACCATAACGTTGACGATATCCCTTGGTAACCAGATGGGCTTTATAAGTTTCCACCTTTCCGTCTGCGCCTCTCTTCCTCTTGAAGACCCATTTACACCCTATGGGTTTTACTCCTTCGGGTGGGTCAACCAATGTCCACACATCATTGACCTTCATGGACTCCATTTTGGATTTCATGGCCTCTAGCCATTTCTCAGAGTCAAGTCTCTGCATTGCATCCAAGTAGGTGATCGGATTCTCATCATTTTCATCAAGTTCGATAGGGTCGCCGTCTCGTACCAAGAAACCATAGTCTCTATCCGGTTGACGTGGTACTCTACTAGATCGCCTTAAGGGTGCATGAACAATGGGCTCTGAATTTGATCTAATCAAATTCGGTTCAGGTTCAGCTACTTGTGTCAATTTTTCCACCTACTGAACTTTCTCATGTTCGACCTTAAAGGCAACAGTCCTTTCACCAAGGAACTCTTTTTCTAGAAAGATTGCCTTAAGGCTGACAAACACCTTTTGCTCATCAGCTAGGTAGAAATAATATCCTTTGATTTCTTTTGGGTACCCTATGAAATTACACTTATTAGACCTAGGTCCAAGCTTGTCCGTAATTAAATGTTTAACATAAGCCGGACACCCCCAAACCCTAAGGTGCGAGAGTACTGGCTTACGTCCTATCCATAACTCATATGGCGTTTTGGTTACAGACTTACTCAGAACCCTATTTAGAAGGTAACAATCCGATTCGAGCGCATATCTCCAGAGGGAGATCGATAGACCAGCAAACCCCATCATGGATCAGACCATGTCTAACAAGGTCCGATTCCTCCTTTCAGATACACCATTATGCTGTGGTATTCCAGGAGGAGTCCACTGAGAGAGAATTTCATTCTCCCCAAGATATGTCAGAAACTCATTGGAAAGGTATTCACCTCCTTGATCAGATCGAAGAGTTTTAATACACTTTCCAGTTTGTTTTTCTACCTCATTTCGGAATAGTTTGAACATTTCAAACGACTCCGACTTATGCTTCATTAAATAGACATACCCATACCTCGATAGGTCGTCTGTGAAGGTTATGAAGTAGAAATATCCATCTCTTGCACTTGAGCTCATGGGTCCACATACATCAGAATGTACCAGACCCAAGAGTTCACTGGCTCTCTCACCTTTTCCAGTAAAAGGTGACTTGGTCATCTTCCCAAGAAGACAGGACTCACAGGTTGGAAGTGATTCACAATCACCAACTTCAAGAATTTCTTCTTGAGCCAACCTGTTTATCCTGTTCTTATTGATATGATCTAGCCTATAGTACCAAAGGTAGACTTCTGACACATTATCTATTTTAGGACATTTACCGAAGGTTTGAACCACATTAACAGGCTATGACAATAAGTAAATTATATTATCTAGTTGTCCAACAAACATTGTAACACCATTCAAAATGATATTGCAAATATTTTTTTTATTAAAAATTGATAACCGTACATGGTCAAAAGGCCTACAAAAATATTATTTAATAAAAAACTTGGACAATAGTGACATTCACTCAGAATTATATTACGAGAATTGATTACAATGTTCATGATTCCTAAAGCTAGAACTGGAACTTTGCTTCCATCTCCAACGTTCAGGAACCTCTCGCCATCATCAAATCTCCTACTGACCAGCAAACCCTGCATCGAATTGCAAATATGATAAGGGCTTCCGGTATCCAATACCCAGGCAGTAGTATCACAAATGAAAAAGTTGCAAGGTGTTATCATATAATTACCTTGCTTCTTCTTTGGCCTGTTTGGGTCCAGGGAGGCAATGTATAGAGGACAGTTCCTCTTCTAGTGCCCCTGCTTCTTGCAAAAGAAGCATTTCGCCTGGCTCTGGTCAGGCTTGCGCTTCTTGGTCTGACCCTGTGCAGATGTCCCAGCATGCGGCTGCACCTTCTTGTTCTTCTTCTTCTTATTCTTCTTCTCTTTCTTAAAGGGTCGACGACCAGAAGAAGACCCTCTCACAACATTCACCGACTCCTTATAGAGCTGGTGGTTCTTCTCAAAGTTCTGCAGCAACCCCAACAAGCCGTGGTAGTTCACTACAAGCTTTGTCATTCGAAAATGAGTAAGGAAGGGGAGGAAGAACTTGGGCAATGAATTAAGGATCGCATCCTTACCGAGCTGCTCATGAAAGGAAAAGTCCAGTTTACTTAGGCGCTCAATCATTTCGATCATGTATAGTATATGATCGGTGACTGAGACCCCATCCCTCATCCGAGCATTGAAAATGGCACAACTTATTTTGTGCCTTTCAATGTCGTTAGGCATGCCAAAGGAGTCGCTCAACATTTGAAGCATCTCCTGCGGCTGGACATTCTCAAACCTACAGCTGAACTCATCATTCATTGCTGCCAGCATTATGCATCGAATGGTGGTGCGATCGTTGAGCCACTTCTGGTAAGTATCTCGAACTTTCCCTCTCGCATTCGGGGCTGGCTCCTCAGGTGTAGGATCCGTTACTACATAAAGAATCCTCTCATGCTCAAGGACGATTTTTAATTTTCAATACCAGCTATCAAAATTCAGTCCCATGAGCTTGTCATTATCTAATAATGACCCGAGCGATAGGGTAGTGGCCATAGCTGCATAAAGGAAAACCAGACCTCTATTAGTACATAAATTATTAATACTAAAGACTTGGACTTTAGTCTAAAATTTCTTTCAATATTTTTACGAACTGGTAGCCTCAACCTCTAATTCGAGGAATTACTTTAATTCCTTAGTGGGTACTAGAATCCACGTAGACTACACATAAGTCCAACTTTGGTTGGTCAACCCATGTGCATCTATGGGTAGGTTCATAACCAGTTGTTTCTCTAAACAACTTCTAGTAATCAATTTTGCCCCAGAAACTAATCAGTAGGCTTTGGCCTCCACTAAAAAGATCTGGTTAGGTCCAACCATTAATATGACTTGATTTGGTGAATCGGACCAATAAATGATCAGGCCCGACTTTGGCCGACCAATCTGACCACCATCAGAAAGATTCAAACTAAATTATCATACTATGAATGATAATTCTATTAGTCAATAAGCACCAGGCCTTTGGGCCTCCAATGATTATTAAACTAATGGACTCATTATCACTAACTTAATGGGAGGCTATGACTTAGTTATCACTATAACTTAATCATTTTAGGAACTTAATAATTTTGAGAATTTTATTAAGTGAAGGAAGAGAAGAAATTAACCAGTCAATTTTAATCCTCCCACTGACTTCACCAAGTCAGATTAAAAAGGATTTAATTAAAGTCGGCATTAGGAGCACCTAAATCAGTCACACTGATTTACCTAATGACATGGATGAGCCCTAATCACCAAGTGATCTAATCAAAATCTAACTCATCAGGTTGGCCAAGTAAGTGAGATCAGTGGTGGGGATATGCCATTAACTCATCAAAGATCGAATCAATGCGAGTAGCTCCCTCTTAAGAACCACTGGTCAAACTGCCGAACTTACCTTAGATACCAACTGGTTCATTAGTTTTAATTTGATCCACTTAGTAAATAGGGTTCCACCGTGTAGCCATGAATTAAGTCCATCTTGATCTAGTTAAAGACATGGACCCATTCAACTACAACTATTGGAGTTGAGTCTAGAGTGTCCTTGACCTAATCTAATTCAATTTTTGATTAGATTTGACCAATTACTCTAATTTAGTCCATTTCTTTAAGCTAACCTTAGGTCTAATCCAATTATGGACCTAATCCATCTAACCCATTGACCCATAAGTTTATGCAATTGTCTTAGGTCTTAATTCACAATTCTAGACCAATTTGACAACACTTAATTCTTTTAATTAAGTATTTGGGCTAATGGGTCAGGGTTTGGCTTTTTGAAAATAATTTTTAAATTTGAAAGGTTTTATTTTTTATTTGCCAAACATGTTGACTCATTTCATAAATAGATCAACACATTTCATAAATAGCAATCCTATTGCTAATTACATAACAGAAAATAACTCAATCAAAATAAATCATGAATATTTCTTTAGATCTAATCTAACACATTCATGATAAATTTTATAATTGAACCTTTATAATTAAATCCTTTCACTGCTTCATCTGCATGGGATATAATTGCAGTGGCACCCCTACCGCCATAGGAGACCCCATCGAATGGGAGGAGAGGGCCTTTAAACCCTACTTTTCTCCTATGATCGGACGACCATGGCAACCAACCCAATTTGATTACTTGCTACTTGGATCATGTATATCTAAATATACCAATTTCAAAATTTAAATTTTAAATTTTAAATTTTTTGAATTTCAAATTTCAAATAAATTTCAAATTTTAAATTTTTGAATTTTAAATTTTGAATTTTAAATTTTAAATTTGAAATTTGAAATTTCAACCAAATTTTAAATTTCAAATTTCAATTTTTGAATTTCAAATTTTTGAATTTTGAATTTTGAATTTCAAATTTCAAATTTTAAATTTTAAATTTTAAATTTTAAATGTTTGAATTTTAAATTTTGAATTTCAAATTTAAACTTTTAGATTACAACTTAATCTATGCATGCAAATTCATATATCATATCTTAGAACCCGCTCTGATACCATCTAAAGTGAAATTTGAGTGCAGAGGTAAAATGATAATTTTAAAACTTTTTTAAAATATTAATTAATCTAATTAATTAATATATATTTATCCTATATTAGGATCTAAATATGATATACAGCATGCATGTATTTAAATTTAAAATTCGAATTTGAACAGTAAACACTTTATTGTAATGTGTTCATAACACAATACCTTTGTGCGGATAGTAGATCGCCGTAATCTGATCACCGTCAGAAGAGTTTGATCATCATGATACAGCCACACAACGTGTCTGGCCTCTGTGGATCATCCACATGAAGCTCTCGATCTGATCGACTCCTCACGAGTGCTAGCTCGTTGTAGAGCCCTTTCGACGGCCGATGCTGATCGAACTCCTTCGATCGATGTCTGTCGATTCTTTGGATAATCTGAATCATCAACAGATATGTTTGAGAAAATGTTGAAGATCTTTCTAAAATTTGGTGGGCTCATGACACTCGTAGCTTACCTTCTCACTTCCCGAACCCCAGGCTGAAACCCTAGGGTACACTAAGAAAAACTCTGTGCCCTTTTTTCTTTCTTTTTTTTCTTTTTCTCTCGGAAGGTTTTGGACCTTCACCTCACGTAGAAAGGTTTCTCATGCCCCAAACTTTCTCTCCAAAAATTCTTATGCACGCCCCACCTTTCTCCCCTTTTTAAAACAACGTCGAACGTGTCTTATCCGCGTGAGAGAATAAAGATAAGTGGTTGCACATTTGAATTCAAATCGAGTTTGAATTCAAATGCAAACCAACTCATCCCTATCCACTTATGGTGTGAGAAGAGAAGGGTGTGGACTCTTTGTGTGTGGAAAGGTTTCATGAGAAACCTTTTCTCATGTAAGTTATATGGCGCACAAGATGGATAAGCATGAAGGCACAAGAGATAAGTTATCCATTCAAATTCAAACACGCTTTGAATTTGAATGGTTAACTAATCAGCTTTATCCATCCATAAGGTGCACAAAAGTGGGTGTGGGGAGGGCTTTGTGTGAGAAAAAATTCATGCGAAATTCCTTCTCGTGAATTCAAATGGGTGTAGTGGATGTGAGGTGGCGCAGGGAGTTTGGGTCAAGGTGGTTTCGTTATTTAAACCAACCTAATTGAACCAAATAAGTTAGGTCCAATTAGACTAATTTAAACCCAACTTAATTAGGCTTAATTAGGCTCAATAAAATCCTAATAAAATTAAGAATTGATTAAGTCCAACCCCTGATCAAATCAGGGACCAAACCATCTCGACGATTAGGTCAACTCTTAACCTAATCTGGTCAAACCCAACTGAATCCAATTCAATTGGACTTGATCTAAAAATAATTACTCAATTAAATTAAATTAATTAATAATCAAATCACTAATTAAACCTCTCATAAATATTGAGTCCAAATTCGATGAGCAATCGGGCATCAAAATTCATCAATATGAAACCTTGATCGAAGAGTCCCAAACCAGTGGGACTCTTGACCCCGGTACCCAAAATGTGTGGGACTTGTGATCAAAGAATCCTGATTCTCGATCATAGAGTTTCAGACATGTAGGACTCATAGTCTATAAATATTAAGACTCTTCATCAGCCATTAGATCAGATAGGAACCTCTAATGTGTGTGACCCCGCAGGTTCGAACCTAAGCCGGTAGCACAGGAACTAATTCGTGTACTAATCGAAGTGACCATCTAGCAATGGTACCTGACATCCGGATAGATCAAATAGTCACAATCGCAATACTCAGAACCTACATGAATATGGTTACTGTATAATTCATCCCTTTTGACCCCTATGTTTAGGATGACTCAGGGTTAAACTGTCAACCCTGATTAGATCATCCGAGTTGTGCTCAACTCAAACAGTCCTGTGACTCCTCACAAGGACTACCCTGGTCAAGGTTTTGCTAAATTAAAATACGACTGTACACAGCTCCTGAACTGGAGAGGTCAATCCCATCTTGACACATGCACCGATAAGTCAAGTACTTGACTACACCCAGCAGCCTTCCATCACTGAATTAGAAATTCAGGTAGTCCAGTGCCTAAGTGTAGTGAGTTGCTTGCAAATCACCGTGGCGGTCTCAGGTTGGAGGGATATTTATACCCATATCCCATCGAAGTAAATCTTGACAGTAAAAATAGCTCCGGAGTTAGTCACGTTCAGTGCAGATGTACCCTTACATCTCACCTGTATGCCATATCAGTGTCTCCACACTCCTTGGTTAAGAGGACAACCAACCTATATGGCATACAACGACCTATGCTTGATAAATGTTGTTGTCCTTGGTAACAACGATCATTTGGTCGTGAACTGGTCTAAAAACTAAACGACAAATCCTCCTTTGTCGAGTCTAAATAGTCCTAAGGACTTCACCACAACACAGGAGTTCATTAAAAGATGAAATAATTTATGATGAAAAATATCAAAATAACTTTTATTAATTTATAATTCATGTACTAATACAACAAAGAGCACAACCATCAACAGACTGATGATTGGCTTTGGGATACTATTCCCAACAATGACGACTTGGAAGGATCTCTCTAATGGTGGTTAGGTGAGCCAACCAAAGTTGGGCTTAATCATTCGTTGGTTAGATACACCAAGTATGGTCATGTTAATGGTTGGACCTAACCGGATCCTTATAGTGGAGGCCAAAGCCTACTGATTAGGTTTCTTGGGCAAAATTAAAATTACTAAAAATTATTTAGAGAAATAATTGATTATGAACCTACCCTTAGATGTACATGGGTTGGCCAACCAAAGTTGGGCTTGTGTGCAGTCTAAGTGGATTCTAGTACCCACTAAGGAATTAGGGTAATTCCTCAAATTGGAGGTAGAGGCTACCAATTTGAATAAAATAGTGGAAGAAAACTTTTGATTAAAGTCCAAATCTTTAGGTTTAATGAATCAATTACTAATTAGGTTATGATTTTTTTTTGTGTAGATATGGCCACTTCCCTATCACTCCGATCATTGTTGGACAATGATAAGTTGGTGGGATCCAACTTCGGTAGCTGGTATCGAAAGTTGAAGATAGTCCTGGAGTATGAACAGATCCTATATGTGATAATGGATCCTGCACCTGAGGAGCCAGCTGCCAATGTACGTGGAATAGTCAGAGACACTTACCAGAAGTGGCTTGATGATCGGACCACGGTGCGCTGTATCATGCTGGCTGCCATGAGCGACGAGTTTAGTCGCAGATTCGAGACAGCTCAGCCAAAGGACATGCTTCAAGTGTTGGAGGATGCCTTTGGCACACCCGATGATGTGGAGAGGCACAAGACTAGTTGTGCCATCTTCAACGCCAAAATACGGGATAGTGCCTCTGTCACTGATCATGTATTGTATATGATCGAGCTGTGGAACGATTGAGCAAGCTCAGCTTTCCCTTGCATGAGCAGCTTGGGAAAGATGCAATACTAAACTCACTGCCCAAGTCTTATCTCCCATTCCTCACTCATTATAGAATGACAAAGCCTGAAGTAAACTACCATGGGTTACTTGGGTTGCTTCAGAACTTTGAGAAGGATCACCAACTCCACAAGGAGTCGGTGAACTTAGTGGGAGGTTCGTCTTCTGGTTCTCGACCCTTTAAGAAAGGGAAGAAGAACAAGAAGAAGAAAGTGAAGAAGGTGCAAGTTCAGGCTGGGACATCTGTGCAGAGCCAGACCAAAAAGATCAAGCCCGATAAGAGTCTATTCAACTGGCAAGCACCCTGATTAGATAGTGTGTCAGATATCTACTTATGACATTGTAGGCTAGGTCATATAAACAAGAATAAAATAAATAGATTGACTCAAGAGAGAATCCTCGAAGTCAGAGATTGTGAATCACTTCCAACCTATGAGTCATGTCTTCTTGGTAAAATGACCAAGTCACCTTTTACTGAAAAAGATGAGAGAGCTACTGAGCTCTTGAGCTTAGTACATATTGATGTATGCGGGCCCATGAGCACAAGTGCTAGAGGTGGATATTTCTACTTCATAACTTTCACGGATGACCTATCCAAATATGGATATGTCTATCTGATGAAACATAAGTCGGATTCATTTGAAATGTTCAAATGATTCCGAAGTGAAGTAGAAAAATAAACTGGAAAGAGTATTAAAACTCTTCTATCTGATCGAGAAGGAGAATACCTTTCTAGTGAGTTTCTCATATATCTTGGAGAGAATGGGATTCTCTCCCAATAGACTCCTCTAGGAACACCACAGCATAATGGTGTGTCTGAAAGGAGGAATCGGACTCTGTTAGACATGATCCGATCCATGATGGGTTTTGCCAGCTTGCCGATATCCTTTTGGGGATATGCACTCAAATCAGCCTATTATCTATTAAATAGGGTTCCAAGTAAGTCTGTAATTAAGACTCCATATGAGATATGGATAGGACATAAGCCAGCACTTTCACACCTTAGGGTCTGGGGGTGCCCGGCTATGTCAAACGATTAGTCACAGACAAACTTGGACTTAGGTCTGACAAATGCACATTCATTGGGTACCCCAAAGAGATGAAAGGATATTTTTTCTACCATGCTGATGAACAAAAGGTGTTCGTCAGCCTTAAGACAATCTTTTTAGAAAAGAAGTTCCTTGGTGAAGGAACCATTGCCTCTAAGATTGAACTTGATGAAGTTCAACAGGTAGAAGGACCGACACCAATAGCTGAACCTGATTTGGATTTGATTGGATCAGATCCAGAGTCCAATGTATCTATACCATTAAGACAATCCAGTAGAGTACCGCATCAGTCAAACAGATACTATGATTTCTTGATCCGAGATGGTGATCCCATCGAACTCGATGAGAATGATGAGGATCCGATCACCTATATGGATGCAATGCAGAGACCTGATTCTGAGAAATAGCTTGAAGTCATGAAATTCAAAATGGAGTCCATGAAGGTCAATGATGTATGGACATTGGTTGACCCACCTGAAGGGGTTAAACCCATTGGGTGTAAATGGGTCTTCAAAAGGAAGAGGGGCGCAAATGGAAAGGTGGAGACCTATAAAGCCCATCTGGTTGCCAAGGAATATCGTCAACGTTATGGTATTGACTATGACGAGATGTTTTCCCCCGTAACAATGCTCAAATCCATTCGGATAATGCTTGCAATAGCTGTCCATCTGGATTATGAGATCTGACAGATGGATGTAAAGACAGCTTTCCTGAATGGAGAGCTGACCGAAGAGGTGTATATGATACAATCTGAGGGGTTTACATCCACAGATGAGTCCAAGGTATGCAAGCTTCAGAGATCCATTTATGGATTGAAGCAAGCTTCTTGGAGTTGGAACATGCGTTTTGATAAGATGATCAAAATCTATGGCTTCATTAAGAATGGAGAAGAGCCCTGCATCTATAAATGGGCAAATGGTCCAGTTGTGGTATTTCTTGTCTTGTACATGGATGACATTCTCTTAATTGGGAATGACATCCCCACACTACAGAGAATAAAAGTTTGGTTATCATCATAATTCTCCACGAAGGACTTGGGTGAAGCATCCTACATCCTAGGGATGAAGATCTATAGGGATAGATCTAAAAAGATGCTTGGGTTATCCCAGTCCACGTACAAAGATACTGTGCTGAAGAGGTTCAGCATGGAGAATTTCAAGAAGAGCTATCTACCGATAGGCCATGGAATTTCTCTCTCTAAGAAGGATTGTCCAACAAGTCCTGAAGAGAGAGAGCGTATGAGTAGAGTCTCATATGCTTCAGTCGTGGGATCTATCATGTACGCCATGACATGTACAAGACCAGATGTGGCATACTCACTAGGAGTAGTAAGTAGATACCAATCTGATCCTAGAGAAAACCACTGAAAAGTGATTAAAGCCATCCTTAAGTATTTGAGAAATACTAAGGACCAATGGTTGGTTTATGGTGAGTCAGATCTGAAACTTGTGGGGTTCACAGACTCCAGCTTTCAATCTAACCATGATGATAGCAGAAGCTTTTCGGGTTATATCTTTACTCTGAATGGTAGAGCTATCTGCTGGAAGAGTTCCAAGCAGCATACTGTGGCAGACTCTGTTTGTGAAGCAGAGTACATCACAGCATCGGATGCCGCAAAGGAAGCTGTGTGACTTTGGAAATTCATCACTGAGCTCGAAGTAGCACCCTCCCTCGATGGTCCAGTCTTGCTCTACTGCGACAGCACTGGTGCCATAGCTCAGGCGAAGGAACCCAAAGCACACCAGCGGACGAAGCACATCTTGCACCGCTTCCACCTGGTATGGAAGATCGTGGATCGAGGTAACATCGACCTTCAGAAGATCGATGAAAAGGAGAACCTAGCCGACCCCTTCACTAAAGCCCTGGTGATAAAAGAGTTCGACAACCACAAATCGAAGATGGGTATTAGATACTATGCCGAGTGACTTTAGGACAAGTGAGAGTTGTTGGAAAATATGTCTCAAAAGTCAATCGTCAAGTTGTTGACGATTGAGCAACCAAGTATTGTAATTGATTTGTTAATAAATAAAATATATTTGGCATCTTCATCATAAGCTTTCATCTTCTAATGAACTCTGTTGTTATGATGAAGTCCTTAGGACTATTCAGATTCGATAAAAGGAAGATTTATCGATTAGTCCTTAAAACTGTTCACGACCAAATGATAAGCCGTTAATAAGGATGACAGCTTCTATCGAGCATAGGTCGCTGTAGGCCATATGGGTTGGTTGTCCTCTTAACCAAGGAGTGTGGAGACACTGGTATGGCATACAGGTGAAATATAAAGGTACATCATCATTGAACGTGACCAACTCCAAAGCATTCTGCTATCGAAAATGTCTCTGATGGGATATAGGTATAAGTGTCCCTTAGACCTGAGATCGCCTCAGTGACTTGCAAGCAACTCACCGTGCTTTGGTACTGGACTAACTGAATTTTTAATTCAGGGATGGAAGGCTTTTGGGCACAGTCAAGTACTTGCGAAGTCAGAGTGTGATCGAGATGGGATTGACCACTCCAAGAGTTGAAGAAGAATGAGTCACTGTATTTCAATTTAGCAAAACCTTGGCCAGAATAATCCATCAGATGGATTTGATATTTTAAAATACAATATAGACAACCTGATCAGAGTTGATAGTTGAACTCTGAGATGTCCTATGATCATTTTGGTCAAGGGGATGAATTATATGGAAACTATATCCGTATGGGTTCTAAGGATGTTGTTCTACACATTTGACCTATCCGATCGTCAGGTACCATTGCTAGATGGTCACTTCGATTGGTATAAAAAATTATTTTTGTGCTACCAGTTTAGGTTCGGACCTATGAGGTCACACACATTAGAGTTTATGATCCAATCGGATGGTTGATCAATGATTAAGAATCGTTCTAGGATTAAATGATCAATACGATTGACATTTAACACAGTGCAAGTGTTGCAGGAGGATCGATTAGCAATTTGATTACTAATTGGCTTAATTTGATTAAGCCAATGGGTTGAGATTAAGTCTAATTAAATATAATTTAATTAAATTTAGTTTGGGCTTAATTGGATCAAGTCCAATTGGTTTATTGGATAAGCCAATTGCAAAAAAAAGAACTAGTCCTAGTTCAATTAGGATTGGGTCAACCTAATTTCTAATTTGATTAGAAAATTAAATCATATTTAAATTTAATTTAATCTAATTAAATTAGATTTTTAATTGGGTTAAGACCTATTTTAATTGGGTTAATCTAATTTTAGTTTGATTTGGTTTGAGAAACCAAATTAAAACAAGTCATAAGATAGAATCTTAGTAAGACTAGGATTCCACCTTGCGCCACATAAGCCCCCCCACATCCTCTCTCTTATTCCATGCCAATCCCCTCTTATTTTGTACAACAAAAGCCCTCTCCCAGGTCTCTTCCATGTCCACAAAAGGTTTTCTCTCTTCTTTCTTACATGGAAGGTGGTTTGGATCAAATCAAAGAGGAATAAGTTTGGATTTCGAATTCTATGAGATAGAGTTTTAGAAATCCAAAACTCTTTCAATTTTGCACCAAATTTATCCAAATTTTTTTTGAAATTTTTATGGATTTTAGGGTACATATTGTGAACTATTTTTTAATGGTCCATGCATGAAATAAGGAGGAGGTGCTCAAGAGTTGGGCGCCCCTTATCTTGCCATGTTTGGATAAGCCTTGACTAGGTATGTGATCTAGACAAGGACTCTATCATATCTCTCTCTATAAAATGAGTTTATTCATAAAATTTTTGGAGAAGATAGATATTTGAGATACCTTTGGGGCATCCAAAAATTAGAGAGAAAGACCTTTGGGTCATGGAGATATAATAGACACAAGATAGGGTGTTTAGAGAGAGAAATGAGAAGAAGAAGAGGGTCTTCTTCTAGGGTTGTTTGTTTTCATCTCTTCCCTTCCTCCATCTTGAGTTTTCTAAGAGCGTCTTAGATCTGAAACTTCTCCTCCTACTTCTCATCTTTGGAAGAGTCCAAATTAAGAAGAAGGAGACACCTGATCAACCATCAAAGAAGGATCAGCGCAGTACTAGCATACTGTACTGATTTCTTAAAGCAGGACTTCTGATCGAGATTTGTGGGCTCGTGTGGATGACTCTTAGAGGCTGGATGCATGTGCGGCTTGCAACATCATCCTTAAGCCCGGATCAGTGATGTTAGAATGTCTAACTTGCAAGGTAATAGATCTGATCTATTGTTTAATACATATATTAGATGTAGTATAGAAACATGTTGATATGATCAACATGTAGTTCTTGCTCTAAATATTTTAATGTTTGATTTAATGCTATGTAATAATCATGTAATAAGATCTTAGATCTAGAGATTCTCTGGTTTTAGAAAATAAATTTTGATTTATTTTAGTCTTCTTCTACATGATCTTGAAAAAGTTTTAAGATCTAATCCTGAAATCCTAGATCTGGTTCCTTCAAAAGCCTCATAAAATTCTTTCAAAAGGGGTTGAGAAGGAAGCTTGATGCATGAGATATGGGGCGTAAGCTTGACGCATGAGATATGGGGCATCCAACTCTTGGACGCCCCTCCTTTCTTTTTGGTGACCAAAAGAGGAGGAGACGCCTCTCTTTTTACACGGAAGAGAGGGGAGAATGTGGTACCTTGTGTGGGGCATGAGATTTCATGGTGGTTAGGAGTTTAAGCATGGAGAGATCTTAAATAGATGGGTTTAGGAATTGGTTCAGCCCTATTCCAAATAGGACTCATGAATCTTGGTCAAACTCTAACTAATTTTTGGACCTAATCCTAACCAATTCTGGAATTAGTTATAATAAACTAACTAATTAGGTCCTAGCCTAATTATGAAACTAATTAAGCCCTAATCCAATTGGAAATTAGTTAGATTAAAAATCTATTGATCCAAGAATTGATTCTTGATGGATATCAAGAAAGTTTTTGAAAATAGGACTTGATCCAATCAAGCCTATTATCCAATAGAGTTTGACCAATCAAAATATATATAAAATTAAATTGAATCTCATTCAACTCAAAATTAGATTTGCATCCCTAAGATCAATTGGAATAAGCCCTGTCATTCAATAGGGCTGCATCCAATCAATCCAAAGTAAACCTAATTGAATCTAATTCAATTAAATTTGATCAATCTCCATTGCTCAATCAAATTGAGTCAATTAATAATCAAATTATTAATTAATTATTTTTTTAATTTATCAATCATTAGTAAATAATTTATTATAATCTTTGCAAAAGATTAATCATCAATCATATTGATAATTAAACCCTTCAATGATTCATAATCGTTGATCAGTCATTTGATCACACAGTACTTCTATGTGTGTGACCCCATATGTTTGAACCTAAGCTGGTACCATAAGAATAATTCTTGTGCTAATTGATGTTACCATCTAGTAATGGTTTTCGACATCCGAATAAGTCGAATGTATGCCCAGCAATACTCTAGAACCCATGTGGTTATAGTTATCGTATAATTCATCTCTTTGACACTTGATGCTCAAGGATGATTTTGGGTTAAACTGTCAACCCAGGATGAGTAGTCTACGTTGTGTCTCAACCTCAAAAATTTTGTAACTCCTCACTAGGATTACTTTGACCAAAGTTTTGCTAAATTGAAACACAGTGATGCATCATCTCCAATTTTACTTGGAGCGATCAATTCCATCTTGACTCACACTCAGACTTCGTAAGTACTTGACTGTACCCAAAAATCTTTCATCATTGAATTAAAAATTTGGATAGTCCGGTACCAAAGCATAGTGAGTTGCTTGCAAGTCACCAAGGTAGCCTTAGGTTAGAGGGACACATATCCATATCTCATCAGAGCAATCCTTGATAGTAGAGTGCTCCAGAAGTGATCACGCTCAGTGAAATATACTCCTATAAATCATCAATATGCCCTACCCGTGTCACCACACATCTTGGTTAAGAGGATAACCAACTAATATGTCACATAACGATCTACACTTAATACAATTATCATCTTTGTAATAATTGTATCATTTGATCGCGAGCAAAATTTAAGAACCATACGATAAATCCTCTTTTATCATTTTAAAAGTAGCTCTAAGGACTTCATCGTAACATATGAGTTCTATTTAGAAAGATGTATTTCTTATAATGAATCTTGTCAGATAAAATTTATCATTTTATAATTCATATATATATATGGAGCACAAGCATCTACAACCTAGATGATTGGCTTTAGGATAAAATTTTCAACAAGCAAAAGCATGTCGGGCTATGTATTTACTTTGAATAGAAGAGCTATTTGCTGGAAGAGTTCCAACCAACATATTGTGGTCGATTCTATATGCGAAGTAGAATACAATGCTACATCGGATGCTGTAAAATATTCTGTACCATTATCACTTGGTGCGAGAGATCGTGAATCGTGATGACGTCGAACTTCAGAAGATCGATGGAAAGGAAAACCTAGCCAACCCCTTCACTAAAGCTCTCAGGATCAAAGAGTTCGATGATTTCAAATGAAAGATGGGTATAAGATACTGTCTCGATTGGCTTTAGTCCAAATGAGAGTTGTTGAGAATTATATCCTAAAATCAATCATGTGATAATTGAGTTCATCTTTGTATATGAATTATTGATTATTGAATAAAAATTATTCTGATATTTTTCATCATAAAGTAACATATTCCTTGAACTCTTGTGTTGTGACGAAGTCTTTAGAACTATGCTAGTGTGCAATATAGAGAGGATTTATCGTATAGTTCTTAAACATGTTTGTGATCAAATGATACGTTATTACAAGACGATGATGTTTATCGAGTAGAGGTCATTGTGTGCCATATGGGTTGGTTGTCTTCTTAACCAAGGAGTGTGGTGACACTGGTATGGCATACAGATGAGATGTAGGGGTACATCATCACTGAACAAGTGACTCACCTACTGAGCATTCTACTGTCAAGAGCTGCTCACGAAACACATGGGTATAAGTATCCTTCAGATCTGAGATCACCATAGTGACTTACAAGTAACTCACTGTGCTTTGGTGCAAGACTATCTAGATTTTTAATATAGTGATGAAAGGCTATTGGGTACAGTCAAATACTTACAAAGTCTGTGTGTGGATCAAGATGTGATTGACCCCTCTAGAATATTAGAGTTGATGTATCACTATATTTTAATTTAGCAAAATCTTGATCAGGATAATCCATGAGATAGATTTGAAAAGTTGAAATACAATGTAGATGAAGCAATCTCGATTGATAGTTAATCGAAGACCATCCTAGAGCATTCAGGGTCAAAAAGATTAATTACGCGATAACCATGTGTATGGGTTATGAAATATTTTTTTATGATAATTCGATCTATCTGGATATCAGGAACCATTGCTAGATGGTATCTCGATTAGTGTAGAAATTGGTTTCTGTGCTACCAGCTTAGTGTTTGAACCTATGGAGTCACGCACACAAGTCAGATAAAGTAGGAAGGAATTAGCCTATATTTATATGTTCAATTTAAAAATACTTGACTTGATTAAATATATAAGCTAACTTTATTGAGAATTAAGTTATGTATCAAATGAGATTGAAGAGTTGACTATCTCTAGATAGCAGTACACATGAGGTTTAGATTCGATCTTGAAAATGAACAGTTTCTGATCTATGATCCATGGAGCATATGAAAGATTAGATTTAAATATTGATTAATTTTAGGTTAGATCTGAATTAATTAATCTTAATTGGGTCTAAAATCTAAGTTAGACTTTGTACAAAAGTTCTAAAGAGTTTGAGATTAACAATCGTTCAAAATTATTTTGAACCAGCTTCGAATTGGATTTGAATTGGATTCATTTTTTATGAGATATGAGTATTATCACTTGTACTGAGATTTTTCTCTATTATGGGCTAACCAACACCTGGAGCTTTGCTCATTTGGGGCATCCCATGTGGGTGAGAGAGTGGGTGCAAATTGGTTGTCATATGTGATGGCAATTCTATCTCATGTAGGAATCCTTCTTTCAGAGTATTAGACTGATTCAAATTAGATTTGAGTTAGGACACTGATACTTATTGGATGATGAGAATTATCCATAAATAGAGAGAGTCTCTACCTATGGATGCATAGCAAGCAAATCAGATTGAGAGAAGAGAGAAAGAGAGAGAGAGGCATGAGAAGAGAGAGAGGTCCCTTCTTCTCCCTTGCCCTCTCCTCTTGTTGCCGCCCCTCTTCCCTTGGGCATGGATCCATCTTGGGTATTCCACCTACTGATGTGAGGTGTCACACTAGTACATCTCATCCCTCGATTGATTGTGTTGCGAAGGCAATTGAATTAGAGTTCATCCTGCTTTCCTGCGATGTCTGACATACATGCGAAGTAGAGGGTCTGCACATCTAGACCTCCAAAGGTTTATATCAAATAATTTAAGATTTGATCTCTGATTTTACTACTAATAAAGTAAGAATTTGATCCTTAATCATGAAATGAATAGAAAAATTTTTAGATGCAACTTGGGCCTTCCGAGCAGAAACAGTTTCTTTCCCTTTATCCAGGAACTAAATCAATAACATGTTGAATATTTCTCATAGGCGGTAAATCAAGACATCATGAAACTCACTAAGAAGGCTAACTACTTTCTTGGGATAATCTATCATAGGATCCTCATGAACTTCTCTTGCAACAAGCATCTAAACTGATAATCCTTCACTCATGGTCGTCTCTAATTCTTTAGCACCAATCAGATGGAGGCTTTTCTTCTTGATATTTTTCTTTGGTCCATCATCTATCTTTCTATTGGTAGCAGGTGGGGAACGATTAATCGTGATCTTCTTTTTCTGATAAGTAAAACTACAGAAGTTGGTTCAACCATAAATCATAACATCATTGTTAAACAGCTAAGGCTGACCTAATATGATACTTTCAATTTTCATGGGTAAAACATCGCACCAAACATGATCTTGGTAAGAATGAAGCTGGATGGGAATATGGCATCTAAATTTGATAGGAATAGAGGAGGAATCTGTTAGATGTGTGCCCTAGATACCAGATCGGCTGACACATTCCTATACAGATCTAAGGACAAATTTATAATTTTGACTATAAATAAATAAAAGGGTTATTCTTCTATCACATTGTGTACATTGTGTCTGTGACACATCCTTTGAGTTAGTAGGAATGTTAATTTATATTTTTAAGAGTTGAAAATTTAAGACATGAATTTACATAACTAACTCATAAACAGCTCCTGACCATAGGATCATCACGAGGGTGGTGATCGATCCGGAAGATTGGTGTATGATCGCTTCCTTAGGGTAGATGTGTCTTGGTCTACGGTGTGGAGACATCAGAGTGAGAGTACAGATATTCATTGAGAATGAGAGTACTGAGCGTGACCACTTTGAGATGTCATAAGGAAGTCTACCTTCTCATCGATGACTAGCTCGATACTGCAGTTGTGCGTCTAGTTCTTTGACCTGAGGTACATCGACAGTTCACCTTGAGTGTGTTATAGTTTGACTATATCATAACTCAGTCTCTTAGCTATTTGAAACCCTGAGGTGTATGTTGGCTGTAGCATATTCATGTAGGAATTAGGTCGCACCAAGATGGGATCTATCAACCTCGGTAGATGAGAGGAGTAGTCCTATGACAATTGAAAGATCAAGTCCTTAAGCCCATGGCCATGGTAGAGTGAAATAATGGAAAAGAGTTTTTCATTAAGGTTTCACATCAGACTCAGATCGATCGATTAACTCATATGATTGATGTTGGGTTTGACGAGTTCACCTTAACCCTAATTCAGTCGGGACTCATGATAGAGGAACTCAATCACACAGGTAGCTGCATCGAGAGGTTCATCTTCAGTTCTGATGGGTTGCCATCACATACTGTTAGGTGTCACTGGTGGATTTTGAGAGCAATTAAAATGATATTGATGAACGATCATTCTAATTGTCTGAATCAGAAGAGTTCTGGTCCATCGAAAGGAGTTTCGATGATGAGATCATGACATGTCTCATTACCATATAGAATTGAACCTAACTGGGTTACACAAACAAGGGTTAGGGTCTGAATGTCATCAATTGGTCTAGCCCAATTGATTTGGATAAGATCCAATTAGGTTCAAGAAAATCATGCTAGTACACGATTGAGCCTAACTTTCTCCTCGTGTAATCTTTTCTATCTCTACTGAGCTAAATATTATTTGACTCATCCAGAGAATCTTAGAAAGATTTTTCTCAGTCTAAATGAAGCTTGTCCAGCTCAAAAAAGGCTTGTCTTAATTCATGAGATGAATTTAAGACAACAACTACTAATTTCTAGCACCTGCCAAATTTATTTTAGGACATCTATCAAAAGTTGACATATGGGTCTTAAACTGAAAAGGGCTCATTGGAAGATTTTTGTAGAGTGTCCACATGTTAAAACCTAATTGAATTGGGTGCCAAAATCAGATTATGGCGTGAGTCCAATTGGATTAAAATGGGTGCCCCAAATGGATAAGAACCAAAGAGTCCTGATAAACATGGACTCTTTGGCACCACCTTGTTTGAGCTTATCCAATGTTGGCACCAACTTAGGAGAGAGGGTGGGATTCTTATCTGATGTAATTATATGACATCACTCCTCCAATCAAAATTTTTCTAAAATTTATTGGAATTTTTTGATTAGCTAAATGATGTGGCACTGCGCAGCATACAGGGTCTATATAAACCCTGCTGCGCCTAGGGTTTTGAGGAAGAAATTATTTTATGCACAAAACCCAATAGCTGCCATCTCCTACCCTCTTCTCTACATCCTCTCTGCTCTCTTTCCTCCCCTCTTCACGTCCAAAGAGTTGGACATCCATCTGGCAAAGATCCAAGGTGTGGTGATGCCTGGAACAGAAGGCTGCAGGACGTCTTCGACAGGCTGCTGCTCCAACTTCAGAAGGAGTTCTAAAGTACTTTCAAATCAGATAAAGATCTAATTTTTAGAGCATAGATTCATGAGGAGAAGATGTTCCAGATCCTACCCAAGTGGATACCAGTAGAGGCTAGGTGCTTGCATGGCTACATCAGAACCTCGGGCTATGCAGAGATCATCTACAAGGTAATCAGATTACCCTTGAGGTACTTCTTCTTTTATCATAGATTTAGATTTAATTTTAGATTTTAAATATTATATAATAAAACTAGATCTAAATAATTAGGTCTAAAATATATAGGATAAATTTTTTAAAATTATTCTACCCCAGATTTGATGAAATCTGGAAGATCCTACGTGGAGAAAATATTTCTCCTCCTTCAAGTGGTATCAGAGCCAGGTTGTTGGCTTTATTTCAGATCTAATTTAGATCTAATTTTAATTTTTATTTATCTGATATTAAAGATTTTAGATATCACATTAGATATGATAGGATCTAAAATTAAAATATTTAAAATTAAATCTAAGAAGATCTAACATGCATGAGATGCATGACTAGACTAGGATTAGTTGAATCCATGAATAGTCTTAAGTTTTATGTTTTAATGAGATTAAAATATCAATTAAATATAATTTATTTTCTATTTTTTTTATATTATAATTATTATAATCAGATGAAAAAGTAAAAAATAAAATTTTAATTATTTCATAAAATTGATCTGTTGCATGCCTAGACTAGTTGTAAAATTGTTCTAGTAACTTGTCTAGAATAGTTTTTATTTTAAATAGTTCAATTTAAATTTTATTTTTCAAATATTACATGTGATATATTAGATCTGAAAGCATGTTAATTAGATTGATTTTTGATACATGAGATGTATGCAAAGCATGTATTAGTTAGATCTTAAATTGTATATGTGATATGTTAATTTAGATCTAACTAGTTTTGTAGTTAAATTTATATTTCTGATTAAGATATTTCTCATGACCGTCCGGTCATAAGAACAAAGTAAGATTTTAAGACCCTCTCTTCCCATTCAATGAGGTGTTCATATGACATGTAGGGGTGCCGCACGTTCATCCTTAATCGGAAATCAAAACTTACTTTTCTGCAAAATCCTAGATCCTGAAATCCTAGGATTTATTTTACATGCTTTGTTTATGAATCCAAACTTAATTAATGAATTAAGCTTATGAAATTAAGTTAGATCTAAAATTGAGAATTTTAGATCTAAGATATTTTCATAAAATTGGGTTCGGGCTTGGGTAGCTCAATTAGGTCTAGCGGTTGATCAAATCGAATCAAGAGTTGGTTTGGTGAGATCATGAAAGCTAATAATTGACCAACCTAATAGGATTAAGTCTGGATCAAAGTCGAATCACATTTAGATGTGACTCGATCAAGTTAAGACCTAATTTGGCTTAGTGGTTAGAGCCTAGATTGTAGGCTAACTCAATTAGTTCTGGTTAGACAATTTGGTGTCTAAGGTAAGTTGGGCAGATGCGACCGACTAATTTTTAATTGGGAGCTACTCGACTCGAATGCATTCTTGTCGAGTTAATGGCATATCCTTCCCATCGGTCTCACTTACCTAGCCAAATGTGTCGACTCAGTTCTGATTTGAGGTGGCTAACAATTCGAGCTAGCCCATGCCACTAGGTTAGCCATAATTGTTATGACTATGTCAAGTCAAGTTTAATGAGACCTAAATCAAATCTTTCTAAAAAAATATTAAGTCTAGGTCTTCCACCATTGTGGATGTGCGGGCCCTTCCCAGGGTTGATTGTTCTCAGCTGGTTACAGTGGCTCAGTTGCACCAGGAAGATGCAACCATGTCCATTAGGTATTGGATGCTACGGATCAGAGGATGGGTTGGGCTTAATATTTTGAATACGGTGAGGGACCCAATCAGAAATCTAGTTCATGCAAATGGTGGGTTTGGCTTAACTAAGAATTGAAGCAATATTCCAGACACGGTGAGCTTCATGAATTAGAGATCAGGTTTTAGGTGCACCATGATTAGAGAATCATTGGACAAGAATTATTCACTCATCGATTGACCCATCACCAATAACTATTAGGTGAGGTGGTGAGCCAATCGATGAGACCGCACCACCCACTAGAAATCACTGATCACGGAGATTTTCACATCTCTACCAAGGGAGTGTAGGGATCTGAAAAAATAGTGGGAGCTTAATTTATTTAAAAATAAAAACCCTAAATAAATTGGTTGAGTCTGATTACAAAATCTAACTAGAAACTTTTGACTCTCTATAGGAAAAATGTCTGCTTCAAACCCCCTGACCAAAATTTTAGACACCCATAGACTGACTGGATCCAATTTCAAAGACTGATTGAGGAACTACAGAATTATTCTGGATTTCAAAAAATTGACTCATGTCTTGGATCAGGATCCATCTGCCATGCTAGCACGTCCGACTGCTGAACAGAGAGCATCTCTGAAAAAGTGGACGGATGATGATAACAAAGCAAGGTACTACATGTTGGGTGCAATGTCTGATGACTTGCAGTGCCAACATGAGAATATTTTGACTACCCACCAAATGTTGGCTCATCTGTAAGAGTTGTTTGGTGAACAGAGTCGCGCGGCCAAGTATCAAGTCTGTCAAAGATTTTTTAAGGCCAAGATGCATGATGGGCAGTCAGTCCAAGATCATTGTTTGACAATGATCAAGGATCTTGAGGAGCTTGAGAAGCTCGGTATCATCTTAGACAAGGATTTTCAGATTGATGTGATCCTTCAGTCCTTGTCTGATGCATATGGTCAGTTCATCATGAACTTTCATATGCATAAGATGCAGTGTACCTTGGCCAAGTTAATGAACATGCTGGTTACGGTTGAGCTTTCTATGAAGGGTTCAAAAGGCTTAGTTCTTACTGTGAAGCAAACTTCTTCCAAAAAAATCTTTTGAAAAGAAAAAGAAGTCTGCAAAGAAGTAGAAGGTGGATGGAAAGAAGAAGAAGACAGAACCGAAAAAGAAGGCTGCTGATAAGGGAAAATATTTTCACTACCAATCAGATGGCCACTGGAAGTGAAACTGTCCTCAGTACCTGGCCATCCTAAAGAACAAGAAGGATGGTCCTTCTAGAGGTATGCTCATTTTAGAGTCTAATCTTATGGTTTCTTCTGCATCCAATTGGGTGCTTGACTCTGGTTCTAGTGCTCATTTGTGCACTTCTATGCAGGATCTTGAGGAGAGTAGGAGGTTGAGGGATGGGGAGATGATCCTACACATCGAAAATGGAGCAAGAGTTGCTGCTGTGGCCATAGAAATCTACCCTCTATGATTACCGTTAGGATTAGATTTAGTTTTAAGAGACTATTATTATGTGCCTGCAGCAAGCAGGAATTTGATTTTTGTTTCATGTTTAGCACAAGAAGGCTATGTGATTAGCTTTCATAAGGACCATTGTAATATTTTTTTATGAAAATAATAAAGTTGCAGATTATTTTCTTATTAACGATCTCTATTAGCTACATATTAATGTATCTGTATTTAATATTGAGCAAAATATGAATGTCATAGGAATTAAAAGGCCTAGAGATAGTCTAAATGATAAGTATCTGTGGCACCTAAAGCTAGGTCATATAGCGGAAGACAGGGTTAACAAATTGGAGAAATCTGAACTATTGAGTCCGTTGACTTTCGAGTCATATCCAGTTTGTGAATCATACCTTCAAGACAAAATGACCAAGCTTTCTTTTGTGGGACATGGGGAAAGGGCCATAGACCTACTTGCCCTAGTACATACAGATGTGTGCGGCCCATTTGATGTGTCGGCTAAAGGCAACTATATCTACTTCATTATCTTTATCGATGATATGTCTAGGTACGGATATGTCTTTCTAATGAAACACAAGTTTGAAGCTTTTGAAAGGTTCAAAGAATTCAGACATGAGGTAAAAAAACAAACAAGAAAGCCCATTAAGGTTCTTCGATTAGATCGAGGAGGTGAATACCTTAGTCGGGAGTTCCTAGACTATCTTAAGGACAATGGTATAGTCTCTCAATGGACTCCACTTGGAATGTCTCAACTCAATGGGGTTTCAGAACAGAGAAATCAGACCCTATTAGATATTGTCCGTTCAATGATGAGCTTCACGGACCTTCCTGAATTTCTTTGGAGATATTGTCTCATAACAGTAATTTATGTATTGAATAGGGTTTCTTCTAAAATTGTTCCTACCACACCATATGAGATATGGCATGGTAAGAAGCCAAGTCTGAAACATCTCAGAATTTGGGGTTGTCCAGCTCATGTTAAGAGACAGCAGGCGGACAAGTTAGAGTTCAGGTCTTTTAGAGCTCGATTCATAGGATATCCTAAAGAGTCATTAGGATACTATTTCTATATTCCGAAAGACCACAATGTGATTGTGAGTCGAAATGCTATTTTTCTTGAAAAATAGTTTATTCAAGATGGTGGCATCGGAAGAATAGTTAAGCTCAAGGAGAATGTCTCCCAAAAGCAATGAGCTCAAGAACTTAAGCAACGTAATCAATCAGAACCAGTCCCAACACAACCTCTTCCACCTCGTAAATCGACTAGGGTTTTTCGTCCTCTTGAAAGGTACTTAGGTACCATACAAGAGGAAGTAGAGGAAATATTCCTCATGAAAAATGGGGCTCATGGTGATGACCCCAAGATCTATGACGAGGCGATATTAGATATCGACTCCGAGAAATGGTTAGAGGCAATGAGATCAAAAATTGACTCAATGCACTCAAACCAAGTCTAGATCTTGGTAGATCCACCTGAAGGTATTGTATCTATTGGGTGTAAATGGATCTTCAAGAGAAAGATAGGTGCAGATGCAAATGTAGAGACATTCAAGGCTAGACTCGTAGCGAAAGGTTATAGTCAGCGCGAAGGCATTGACTAACAGGATACCTTCTCGCCCGTAGCCATGCTAAAATCCATCCGCACATTGCTTGCTGTTGCAGCCTATTTCAATTATGAAATATGGCAGATGGACGTGAAAATGGCATTCTTAAATGGACATCTTGAGGAAGATATCTATATGAAACAGCCGCTTGGTTTCACATCCAGTGATGATGATCACAGGATTTGCAAGCTGCAAAGGTCCATTTATGGACTTAAGCAAGCATCTCAGAGTTGGAATACTTGTTTCAATGATGTGATCAAAATGTTTGGTTTCATCAAGAATGAGGAGGAACCATGTATGTTCAAAAAGATCAGTGGGAGTGCAATTGTCTTCCTCGTACTGTACGTAGATGACATCTTCCTAATTGGGAATGACATTCCCATGTTGACCTCAATCAAAGTATGGTTGTCTAAGGAGTTCTCTATGAAAGATCTAAAAGAGGCATCCTTTATACTGGATATTAAGGTCTATCGAGATAGACCAAATAGGATGCTGGGACTTTCACAAAAGATGTACATAGAGGAGGTGCTAAAAAGGTTTAGCATGAAAAACTCCAAAAGAAGTTTATTACCTTTTAGACATGACATTCATCTCTCCAAGAAGATGTGCCCTAGCACACCTGAGGAGATTGAACGCATGAGCAAGATCCCTTATACTTTGGCAATAGGGAGCTTCATGTATGCCATGCTATGTACACGACCTGATATAGCCCATGCTGTGAGTGTCACAAGCAGATATCAGTCGAATCCAGGCGAAGAGCACTGGACTTCTGTGAAATGTATCCTTAAGTACTTGAGAAGGACTAAGGATATCTTTCTAGTCTTTGGGAATGGAGAACTCCAGATTCAGAGATATACAGACTCAGACTTTATGTCTGATATAGATGATCGAAAGTCGACATCTGGGAGTCTGTTCATTTGCAATGGTGGTGCAGTCAGCTGAAAGAGTTCCAAGCAGACGGTGATTGCTAATTCCACCATGGAGGCAAAGTATATTGCTGCATCGGAAGCTGTGAAAGAGGCATTCTGGTACAAGAAGTTTGCCGCAGAGCTTAGAGTAAAGTCATCGGATGCCATACCTCTTTACTGCGATAATAATGGCACCATAGCCCTAGCTAAGGAGCCAAGGTCTCACCAGAAGTCCAAGCACATCGAGCGGTGATTCCATCTAATCTGTGATTACTTCAAAAAAAGTTATGTCGAGGTTATGAGAGTCAACTTCACAGACAATGTGGCAGACCCGCTGACTAAGCCATTGGACCAGCAAAAGATCGAAGCCCACCTTGAGAAGATGGGACTTAGATATGTAGCCAATTGGCATTAGGTCAAGTGGGAGTTTGTTAGATGCATGCCCTAGATGCCAAATCGGCTGACACATTTCTGTACAGATCTAAGGGTAAATTTATAATTTTGACTATAAATGAATAAAAAGATTATTCTTCTATCACATTGTATACATTATGTCTGTGATACATCCTTTGAGTTAGTAGGAATGTTAATTCATATTTTCAAGAGTTGAAAATTTAAGACATGAATTTACATAACTAACTCATAAACAGCTCCTGACCATAGGATCATCACGAGGATGGTGATCGATCTGGAAGGTTGGTGTACGATTGCTTCCTTAGGATAGATGTGTCTTAAGTCTACAGTGTGGAGACACCGGAGTGAGAGTACAGATATTCATTGAGAATGAGAGTACTGAGCGTGACCACTTCGAGCAGTCATAAGGAAGTCTACCTTCTCATCGACGACTAGCTCGATGCTACAGTTGTGTGTCTAGTTCTTTGACCTGAGGTGCATCGACAGTTCACCTTGAGTGTGTTATAGTTTGACTATACCATAACTCGGTCTCCTAGCTATTCAGAATCCTGAGGTGTATGTTGGCTGTAGCATATTCATTGTAGGAACTAGGTCGCACCAAGATGGGATCTATCAACCTCGGTAGATGAGAGGAGTAGTCCTATGATAATTAAAAGATCGAGTCCTTAAGCTCATGGCCATGGAAGAGTGAAATAATGGAAAAGAGTTTTCCATTAAGGTTTCACATCAAACTCGGATTGATCGATTAACTCATATGACTGATGTTGGGTTTGACGAGTTCATCTTAACCCTAATTCAATCGAGACTCATGATAGAGGAACTCAATCACACAGGTAGCTGCATCGAGAGGTTCATCTTTAGTTCTGATAGGTTGCCACCATATACTGCTAGGTGTCACTGATAGATTTTGAGAGCAATTAGAATGATATTGATGATCGATCATTCTAATTGTCTGAATCAGAAGAGTTCTGATCCATCGAAAGGAGTTTCGATGATGTCGATGATGAGATCACGACATGTGTCATTACCATATAGAATTGAACCTAACTAGGTTACACAAATAAGGTTTAGGGTCTGGATGTCATCAATTGGTCTAGCCCAATTGATTTGGATAAGATCCAATTAGGTTCAAAAAAATCATGCTAGCACACGATTGAGCCTAACTTTCTCCTCGTGTAATCTTTTCTGTCTCTATTGAGCCAAATATGGTTTGACTCATCCAGAGAATCTTAAGAAGGTTTTTCTCAGTCTAAATAAAGCTTGTCCAGCTCAGAAAAGGCTTGTTTTAATTTATGAGATGAATTTAAGACAACACCTGTTAATTTCTAGCACCTGCCAAATTCATTTTAGGACATCTGTCAAAAGTTAACATATGGGTCTTAAACTGGAGAGGGCTCATTGGAGAATTTTTGTAGAGTGTTCATATGCCAAAACTCAATTGAATTGGGTGCCATAATTAGATTATGGCGTGAGCCCAATTGGATTAAAGTGGGCACCCCAAATGGATAAGAACCAAAGAGTCCTGATAAACATGGACTCTTTGGCGCCACCTTGTTTGAGCTTATCCAATGTTGGTGCAAACATAGGAGAGAGGGTGAGGTTATTATCTGATGTGATCAGATGATATCACTCCACCAATCAAATTTTTTTCAAAATTTATTGAAATTTTTTGATTGGCTGAATGATGTGGCACTGCGCAGCATACAGGGTCTATATAAACCCTGCTGCGCCTAGGGTTTTGAAGAAGATATTATTTTATGCACAAAACCTAATAGCTGCCACCTCCTACCCTATTCTCCATATCTTCCCTGCTCTCCTTACTCCTCTCTTCATGTCCAAAGAGTTGGACATCCATCTGGCAAAGATCCAAGGCGTGGTGATGCCTGGAACAGAAGGCTGCAGGACATCTTCGACAGGCTACTGCTCCAACTTCAGAAGGAGTTCTGAAGCACTTTCAAATCAGATAAAGATCTGATTTTTGGAGCATAGATTCATGAGGAGGAGATGTTCTAGATCCTATCTGAGTGGATACTAGTAGAGGCTAGGTGCTTGCATGGCTACATCAGAACCTCGGGCTGTGTAGAGATCATCTACAGGGTAATCAGATTACCCTAAGGTACTTCTTCTTTCATCATAGATTTAGATTTAATTTTAGATTTTAAATATCAGATAATAGAATTAGATCTAGAGAATTAGATCTAAAAAAT